>NW_024404807.1:12500-27578 GCF_905171775.1 Rana temporaria
ACAAATTTTTGAAGTGATCAACAATAACGACGGAGCTACTCATTACTGAGTTCATGTTTGGAAGTTGGAGTTCTGTTTTGGGGGGGTTTCGTTTTTTTTTTTTGGAGGTGTGGTCCTAAACTTTTGATCAGCTGAAAAACAGCCTGTTTCAGTTTATTCGTTGTTTTCATTAAATTGAATGCTCAAAAAATGTTTTATCTCACTCTCATTTCTTCTTGTTGCATGTTGAAGCTCTACTTGGAGCCTTGTTAAGATCCAACATGAAAAATGGCAAAAAATCATATTTTACAAGTGGTCTTAAACTTTTGATCAGGACTGTATCTATCGAGCTTCAAACATGTGAACATCACTTTTAAATCATACAATGATTTTGTTATAAAGCTTTTGGAATTTATCTTGACCAGGAATGTGTTTGTTTGGCTCCTCCCACTTCGTCCAGATACAGGGAGTAGCAATGGGGACTAAATGTGCCCCTAGCTACACAAACCTGTATCGGGGGGGGGTGGGAAACGATATTCTTATCTTCTGGTCTGGTACCAGGGATGAGCTCACACAGTTAATGGATTTGCTGGCAATTAACTCTTACAATCTAAGGTTCACTATGGAGTGAAGCCAGACCATTGTGAGCTTCCTGGATCTGCAGATCCATGTTGACCCGGCTGGCTGTCTGCACTCATCCCTAGATCGCAAGCTCTCAGCGGGCAATACTATCCTTCATGCGACTAGCGCACATCCCGAACCTCTTTTAGATAGTATCCCCTATAGTCAGTTTCTCAGACTTAAAGCGGGAGTTCACCCGAAAAAATATGTTTTAACCTTAGATTAATGCTCATTTTGTCACGGGGGAATCGTGTCGTTTTTTTTTTAAATCTAAGCAGTTTTTTATTTTAAATCTAAGCGTTTTAGAGAGCGATTTTCTCCGCCGCTTCCGGGTATGGTCTTCGGGACTGGGTGTTCCTATTTGATTGACAGTCTTCCGACAGGCTTCCAAAGGTCGCATACATCGTGTCACGAGTAGCCGAAAGAAGCCGAACGTCGGTGCGGCTCTATACGGCGCCTGCGCACCGACGTTCGGCTACTTTCGGAAAATCGTGACGCGATGTATGCGACCGTCGGAAGCCTGTCAATCAAATAGGAACGCCCAGTCCCGCAGCCCATACCCGGAAGCGGCGGAGAAGATCGCTCTCTAAAACGGTATGTACTGCTTAGATTTTAAAAAAAAACACCCGATTCCCCTAGACAAAATGAGCCTCAATCTAATGTTAAAAATTAACTTTTCGGGTGAACTTCCACTTTAAGAGAAACTGTACCAGGGACACAGACTTCCACACTGCAGCAAACAAATTGTATTGGAGACTACACTCCCGTGGTTACAGCCGATCTTTGCTTAAACGTTCATTCAACAAGGTCATTAAAGGGGAGTTCCACCCACAATTTCACTTTTTAAATATAAATACCCCTGTAATACACAAGCTTAATGTATTCTAGTAAAGTTAGTCTGTAAACTAAGGTCCGTTTTGTTATGTTGTTACAGCATTTAGATAGTTTATAATCTAGATATAGACCGTGGCCATCTTAAGTGTGGGCATCATGAAGCCAGACTGTATGACTTCCTGGATTTCAGCTTTGCATATCTCGCACATGCTCAGTGCACAAGCAATGTAATAGGTTTCAGTCAGGTTTGCAAGGACTACTGGGAAACATGATGCCTATCCCAGAAACCCTTGCAAATAGCCTAGGCAAATAAGGAGGAGGAAGTAATGAAGGACTACAAAATAAAGGTATTTACAAGCAACAAATTAAATAAAAATTGTCCATTCTGAACACTATGAGATTAGAGCATGAAGCACAGACAAACATAAAAAAATGGGTGGAACTCCACTTTAAGTTGGATCGCTCTGCTCTTATTCATTCCACTGCAAAAAAACATAAAGATACCAATTCTGTTAGAATTGTGACGCAGTTCTCACGACAACACGTGCAAATGAGAAAGATCTTTAAGAAGTTCTGGCCCTTGCTCAGAGCTGACAATATAATTTCTAAGTATGTCAAACCGTACCTAGAGATTACATTCAAACGAACAGCCTCTTTGAGGATCGTCTTGTAAAAAGTCATCCCACACGTAGGAATGGTCATACGCCCACTTCTACGGGCACCTTTGCCTGGACACTGTGAGGTCTGTCCATTCATTAGCAACAACAATGTCACTCCTCTACCAAATGGTAGAATTCACAAACCTAAATTTCGTATTACATGCCAGTCTGTAGGTGTTGTCTATCTGGCAAGTTGCCAATGTGGATGTTTCTACGTTGGCAAAACGAAGAGACCAGTTTTGAAACGTATTAAAGACCACGTCAATCCACTGTACAAACGGTTAATGACTACTGCCCTTAATAGACATGTGGGGTGTCTACATGACTTCGACATCAATGCCATAAGCTTTGCAGCTTTAGAACATGTACCCCTGCATGTTGGCGGTGGAGGCATTGATCAGACCTTGCTTCAGCTCGAAACTAGGTGGATACATCTATTAGATGCCGTTAAATTCCCTGGCTTAAACTAATACATTAGTTTTAAGCCCTTTATATGATTATTTTTTGTATGAAAAAGAATATATATATATATAATATATTTACGGCATCTGGTCATTTGTCCGCCTATGAGAGCTCATGTGGTCTGGTCATTTCCTCTTCCTCCCATACATTGTTTCATCTTGTTCTTTCTCCCTTAATTTGACCTTTAGCTGATTCACCCTGGTAACCGACACGTGTCCCATATTCTATCTCGGGGGCATACTTCGGTTTGGGCTGACATAACCGACTAACCCTCATTCATTGGGGGTTATATTTATACAAAGCAGAAAAAAATCTTATTTTATAATTTGTACATAACATGATTTTTGAGATTGTATTGTATTGAAATTCCTATAATTACCCTAGATTTGATATTCACAATACACAGCATGCCTACAGTATTATATCATGTTCTTGTCACTTTAATTACTGTTCTTTTTGGCTCGGATCTCTGGCTAGGCGTCACTACCTAAATATGGATCCTCCCACAAGTGGGAGTGGGATGGATCCTAACTTGTCCCTCTTTTGTGGTGCATGATGTGCCCCTTTCCCCTACCCCCTATATATCCTTCTATTTGCCTCTATGCGCCCCGGTCCGGTTTTTCCCTTGTTTTGGTTTTCCCTTATTTCCCTAAACCATATATGCGACATACGGCAATGTTATTATCTGACTTTGTGTTAAACAGGGTTTACGCATTGGCCTTGGTTGCCATGGGCACTGACAAGTAAAGATATCGCTGTTCTTTTCCTATTCTCATGGACTAGCTTGTGTCTCCTTTAACTGCCTTCTCCTGAGATGCGCGCGCCCTCTCTATCCACAGCCCCGCACTGCGGTTGCAAGGAATTATGGGGCTTGTACGCGCGATGTGTGGACTCAGATCCATTGACGTAATCACGTCACCGCTGTACGCCGAGGGGGTTATAAATGGCCCCGCTCGTTTCAGTCTCTCTGCTGTCGGCAGGGACACTGTCGCTCTGATTTATCTCATCAACGGTAAGCCTTGTTACTGGAATCATGCTACGGTTCTTCTTGTGGCTCTCTGGCATTCTGCTAAGGAGCATTTAACTAACCTACTTTCTTTCTCCTCTCCTCTGTGTCTTTCTTTAAAGGATTATTCCCTGATCTCCATACTGAGCTATTTTGATGCGTTTGCTATAACTTGAACTCTGCCCTGCAAGCAGGTCGTCCATAGTTGCCCTGTAAGTTCTGTATTAAATATTTTTTTGTAAATAGACAGATCTTGCTTATCCTTTGTTACTTTTCTCTTATCTAGTACCTGGATATATTTCTTATTCTTTATTTTTCTTTAGATAAACATTGATCACTGCCAGTCCAGTGTCCCTGCATCTATTCTCTGCTTGTTCTATTTGATTTTTAATCATCACACCCTGAGGTAGGCTGTGGCCATATATATACTCCTTTTTTCATTATGACTAACATCGTTATATTAGAATATTAGCTTTATGTATATTATGTGGCCTTTCTTTCATATATATACAATTTTAATTTTCTTTTACTATCCACCCTAGCCACCACGTTTGGGTTAAAATTCATCATCCACTCCGAGGGGTCACCCTATCAGGTCGCATGGGGAGCAATGGGTAGGTTATTCCCTCTATCCACCCTAAGGATATTCCTGCCCACCCGCTTTACCAAGGGTGGTTCAGTACCTGGGTAAAGGGGGATCAACGGGCTACTCTATGCACCAGTTCCTATGGGACCACGGTCTTTGATGCCTCGCCACTTGTCCTAGCCAAACTATCTTGCCTCGAATCAATTGTGTATAAAAATCTATAGACTTTATTGTAATTCATGAAATTGTTAAATGTGTTCTGTTCTATTTTAGAGCCTTCTATTGAGATGATCTAGTCTTAAATCCCCTGGCGAAACAAGTAGGGTAGACTTGATCCGCAACTTCATCTCTATGTACAGCTTCCACAATCTGTTTTGTTCTATTGTCTTTTGAACCAGATTTTATCTTATTGTAAATTTAATAACATTTCTTATTTTTGATAAATAAAAAATATGTCTGGTTTCTATTCGGGCACTGCGTTAATCCCCTACCCTCCTAATCCCTTTACTTACAAAATTCTAATCCATCCACCCGCAGGACCAAGCCACGGGGATAGATGCCTTCGCCAGTCCATGGCATTTCAGTCTGGCTTATGCCTTTCCTCCGGTGAGGCTGATAGCCAAGATTCTCCAGAGATTCCTCACCGAGTCTATGGATCTTTTCATGATTACTCCTTTCTGGCCCAAGAGGCCATGGTTTGCCAACCTGAGAAAGCTGGCCATCTGTCCTCCCTGGACTCTTCCAGTCAGGAAGGACCTAATCCCCTTAGGCCCGATTCTGCATCCACAGGTAGAGAATCTAAAACTGACGACATGGTATCTGAGGAGCAATTGCTGAGGGCCCACAGGTTCTCAGATAGAGTGATCAAGACGCTACTTGAATGCTGTAAACCTGTAACCAGGGCTATTTACACCAAAGTGTGGAAGAAATTTAGTTCATGGCAGGCAGAGCAAGGAATAGATCTTCCCGGGATTCCGGCAGTGCTGGATTTCCTCCAAACAGGGTTTGATATGGGGCTATCTATCAGTACGCTAAAAGGTGCAGTCTTGAGCGTTTTTCTCGAAGTTCTACTCCAGAAAAATCAGTTTGTAAAACATTTTTTCAAGGCCCTGGCAAGATGCAAACCAGTGAAGGTGAGGGCTTGCCCCACCTGGGACCTGTCTTTGGTCCTTAGGGCACTTACCGGTTTTCCTTTTGAGCCCCTGGAGAAATCTTCACTTAAATACATAGTATTAAAGACTATTTTCTTAGTAGCGATCACGTCGGCCAGGAGGGTCGGTGATCTACAGGCTCTATCGATTCGGGAGCCCTTTTTGTTAATTTTGGATGACAGAATAATCCTTAAAACAGACCCTAGTTTTTTACCAAAAGTGTCTTCTATGTTTCATAGGACCCAATACATTGTCCTACCTACCTTTCATTCCACCTCAGAGGATGATATGGGGAAATCAGTAAGTCTGTTAGACATTAAAAGAAGTCTTTTGAGTTTTTTAGAGGCCACTAAAAGTTTTAGGCGCTCTGAGTCTCTTTTTGTTAATTTTGCGGGAGCTCGCAAGGGTTATGGAGCTTCTAAATCATCCATTGCTAGGTGGTTGAAAATGGCGATCATAGAGGCTTATCATTCAGAGGGTAAACAACGCCCTTCAGTCAAGGCACACTCAACCCGGGCAGTCTCGGTATCGTGGGCAGAAAAGGCTGGAGCCTCCCTGGAGGATATATGCAAAGCAGCAGCATGGTCGTCCCCTTCTACGTTTGCAAGACACTATCGTTTAGATTTGTGAAAAATATACTACAGCGCTAATTAAATAATCAATTCCACGTGCACCTAAATAAAAAACAAATAATATAGCTGCTATCTTGAGTGATACCAAATCCAAACAGTGAAACATATAAAATATAGATGCGCTAATATTAACTTAAAAGGTGATAAAACGTACAAAGAAAACTAATCAGGGAGAACACTCCATAAACTGTGAATTACTAATATGTCCTTAATTTGTGAATTACTAATATGTCCTCTATATCACTGTGCACTAATTAAGGACATATTAGTAATTCACAGTTTATGGAGTGTTCTCCCTGATTAGTTTTCTTTGTACGTTTTATCACCTTTTAAGTTAATATTAGCGCATCTATATTTTATATGTTTCACTGTTTGGATTTGGTATCACTCAAGATAGCAGCTATATTATTTGGTTTTTATTTAGGTGCACGTGGAATTGATTATTTAATTAGCGCTGTAGTATATTTTTCACATTACTTGTTTATTTCACCTACAATCATTATTAGCAGCAATTATGGATATTTTTAATTTCATGGAAAATCGTACTATTTATCTGAAATAAGTTTTTACCACCAAAACTATCTCTCAAACGGGTGACCTGGATACTAATTTTAGGAAATTCGGGCACCTGATGGAGAAGAAAGTTAGTGCTTGGTGGGACCTCACAACACATGAGCAATATATTAAAGAAGGAATAGTCCCAAGAAGACTGAGATGGGATATTCCTATTAATGATGGGTTAATGGATGATTCCATTGAGGAATGGTATAAATTCTTCAATGAAAAAGGGCTGGAAGCTTTGCAATTCCTCATTAAAAGGAAACAACGGAAAATTGCTAATATGAACAAATAATAGCAGAGTGCAAAACTTCTTTGGAGAGTCATAAAGACACTCCATCCTTTGCAACACTTACGAGCCAACTTAATAAGGTCTTGGAACAAAAAGACCTTGAAATAAAGCAACGAAAAAGGAGGAAAACCTTAGAGACACCTACTATCATTTAAATGGCAACTTAATTTAAAACAAGGTGGGGATGGTTCAGTATCCTCTTCACCTGATAGGGAAGTACGGATTATCTCACCTGAGAGGGATTTGAGATACAGAACACCTGAACCTGGGAGATCGTATGAGGATGACCATAGTAGACATCCAAGGGATCACCACATTAACCCACCAAGAGATGAACATAATGAACCAAGAACACCAAAACAATGGTGGAAAAATAAAAACAATGGTAAACCCCGATCAAAATCTCCAAGAAAGCCTAATTGGAAGAATAAGGGGAACCAAAAACCATCTAACCCCCCTAAAAATCAACAGGATCTCAGGGTGGGAACACACAAGGATACCACCATGATCCTTACTATCACAATCAGGATAGAAGAGATCCAAGAGATTATCATGCACCCCCACAATACCATCATACAGGGGGACAGCGCATGCCTACTATCAAAGGGGACCACCAAATTATGAACATCACCAATATGATGTGAGAAGAAGTCCAGTACCGACTCACAACCAATATGAGCCTCTATCTAGTTATAGAGAGGATGTGGATCCTCGTTCCTCATCTTTTTTAGAGTATCGCCGGGAGGAGAGGTCCTCACCCACGCGTCAAAGGGAGTGCCGAAGCCCAAATCGAAGAGGGGATGCAGAGGGGGACACAAAAAGAAGAAACTAGAATAGGAGAAGGCATTATCAATCTAAGTGGGATAGACCTAAGCCCAACAGAATTGATAACACTTGATAAGGGTCTCAAATTTGCCCCTAAGCGGAATTTGAGCAAATTTGATACTTATGTAGACATCAAAAAGTTTACACGCAAACTAAACATCAAGAAATACATGCTAACACAGCCAATAACGTATCAGGCTGTACCTAATATGCCAGGAAGGTTTGAACATAGTCAGTTAAGAAACAAATCATGTTCAACCCGCAAGTTGTAAATAATCAACATATTGAGGTCTTTTCAAAGATGGTACTGAAAGATTTGGACCAACTTAAAGTGAAGAAGTTACCGAACCCCATGGCCATACATAAGGGTATTAAGATGTTGGAAGAAAACAAAGAGGTTATAATAAGACCAGCCGATAAGGGTGGAGCCATTGTGGTCCTCGCCAAAGACTATTACTATGAAGAATTGGCCAAGCAACTCGAGGACACCAATACCTATATCAAATTACGCTCCAATCCGACAGGAGAATACAAGGAGGAGCTAGTTGACTTGATCTATAGAGGAAAAGAAAAAGGAGTGCTGAACAAAAGAGAAGCTAAATACTTAATACCTGAGGTGTGCCGAGTACCCATTATATATACTGTTCCCAAAGTCCACAAGGATCCTGAGAAACCCCCTGGACGTCCCATTATCAATGGGATTCAATCCATCAACTCACGCCTAGGGGAGTATGTGGATAGATTTATTCAGCCGTTAGTGCCCCAAACTAGGGCTTACCTCAGGGACACAAGCATTTAATACAGATCCTTGAGAGCACAGTACTGGAACCTAATTGTGGTTACTTGTTGGCCACAGCTGATGTGGCCTCATTGTATACTGTGATAAACCATGAAGAAGCCATTGGGGCCACAAATGGGCATTGAACAGTTTTGGTCATCTCATATCGAAACAAAAAAGGTTTATTTTGAGATGCTTGCATATGGGCTAGCACAACTACTTCTGGCATAAATCAGAGTATTACCGGCAACTGAATGGTATAGGAATGGGTGCTAAATATGCACCGAGTGTAGCCAACGTGTACATGTCTGAGTGGGAGGAGTCGTCCATATATGAAGGTATGCCGGAGCAGCTCATACTCTACAGAAGATTTATAGACGACTGTATCATCATTTGGAAGGGGGTGAGAATACCCTAACTCAGTTTTTTGAGAAATTAAATGATAAAGAAGAACATAAAACTCACCTACACTTTGAGCAACACTACTATTCAGTTCTTGATTTAGAGATTACTATAGACAATCAACAACTAAAAACTAGAACACACTTTAAGCCGGTCCAGAGGAACAGCTATATCCCTGTGGATAGCTGCCACCATGACCCGTGGCTAATCAATATACCAAAGGGTCAAATGCTAAGGATTCGCAGGAATTGCTCAGACCCTGAGGTATTTTTGGATCAAGCTAAAACGATCGGATTTTTTATTGATAAAGGGTATAACAAGGACTTTATAATGGAACAAATACAAAAGGTGTATGAAACTCCACGTACCTCTCTAACACAAGACAAAATCAAGACAAAAAGGCTGGAAACTGAATTACCCATAATTCTAAATTATAACACCCAACACAAGCAACTTGAAGCTATTATAAAGAAACACTGGCCAATTTTGAAAGCAGACAGACAGCTACAGGGAATTTTACCGAGTTACCCACGGGTGGTGTACAGAAGAGCACCAACTTTAAGGGATTTGGTAGCAAAAAATATTCCTGACCCACCAGTGAGAAACAATTTACTCACTTTTTACCAAGGAAAAGGTTTTTTTCCATGTAAACGATGTTTTGCGTGTAGGCAAACCAATTTCAATGGACAAAAATGCTAAATTCAAATCTACAGTGACTCAGAAGGAATACAATATAAAGGATCTGATCACGTGTAGGACTGAAGGGGTAGTATATGTATTGGAGTGCTCTTGTTCACTCCAATATGTTGGACGCACGAAGCGCCCAATGTGGAAGCGCATCAGAGAACATGTCCAAAATATCCAAAAAGCCTTCCCCAAACACAATGTGTCTCGGCACTTTGATCTATGCCACCACAACAATCCCAAGGAAATGAAATTTTGGGCCATTGCCAAATACACTCCACACTGGAGGGGCAGTCATAAAGTAAGGGAATTAAGTAAAACTGAGTCTCGCTGGATACATGAGATGCAGACTCTATCTCCCAATGGCCTTAATATCGAATTTGATTTAAATTGTTCATTTCCAATTCGTAAACATACTCATGGTTTTGTATTAATAATTATTTTATTAATACATATTGATTTTTATTCATTATGATGGTTTTATTACTGTTATTATAGTAATAATTTTTAATCTTTAGTACAATTTTTATTACATTTTTTGATGGTTTTATATGTTTTATTGATAATATTGAATAGTGTTGATGCATCTATTTAATTGTATTTTTAAATGTTCATCCACTTATTCTATGCTTGTTGTATATCTGGCCACAAGAGGCAGTAGATTGCAATGCAAATGCAAATGCAAATGCACCATCCGCATAGCAAACAACATAGAATGTTTTTAAAGTTTTATATTAATTAATTTTTTTAAATTTGTTTATTAAAATTATGTGTGTCTATGCATCGACATTTGATCTCACTAGAATTCAGCTATGTGAGTAAAGTTTTGCCGCAATGATGTTTGTCTTTCCCTTGGTTGCTCACACTAATGTAAACGCTGTCAATGAGAGGCTATCTAAACCCCAAGCCATTCTCATAACGTAGAACCCATGAGTAAGTCGCGTGCCTGTGACGTAACGCGTAGGGAGGAGCCTGCGATCGAATCCGAGTGCATCGGATCGAGCTGAGGAAACAGCACACTGAGCGGCGTTTTCATGCTTTACTGAAAGCGGGATTCGTGAGTGCATATGTCAATGCTCTGATTACATTTTTGATCTGTCATCGAATATTGCGCAATGAGGTTTTTTTCTTTTCTTTCATGCAATCCCTGTCTGTGAGTGCCTGTATCATCTGATCACAGCGGTGGAGGGCTGGATTAGCATTCAGATTGAAGAGAGTGATTTTTCCCTGCATGGAATCCTGCTAATCACTGTGCACTAATTAAGGACATATTAGTAATTCACAGTTTATGGAGTGTTCTCCCTGATTAGTTTTCTTTGTACGTTTTATCACCTTTTAAGTTAATATTAGCGCATCTATATTTTATATGTTTCATCGTTTAGATTTGCTGTCGGACAAAGATCAAACGTTTGGACGGAAGGTCCTCCAGGCAGTAGTCCCACCCTAACAAGTACGTTTCTTGCTTATCATCTCAGAGGCTGTCCTGGAAGACAACTTGAGAAAGCCGGAGTTAGACTTACCAGTAACTATGTTTCTAGGAGTCTTCCAGGACAGCCGGGGTTTTCCCTCCCGGTGTTATATTTAATTGGTGTCTGAATTATGAACTGACGTTGTGTTAGTATATTATGTCTTTCAGAGCCTTCTGGTAGTTCTCGGATAAACTGAAGAGGGAGGCCTGGAGGACCACCTTTAAAGAAATGTGTGTGTGTGTTTCCTGTCCCAGAGGGAGGAGCCCAAGGTCTCAGAGACTGTCCTGGAAGACTCCTAGAAACAGAGTTACCGGTAAGTCTAACTCTAACTCTAAATTTTCTTAAGTGAACAAGCTGACAAAAAAAAAAAGAAGCTCATTGGTTTCCATGAAGAGCTGCACCAGACATTGTACTCTAGCCTTAGTAAATCTACCCCTTGTTTGTTTTGACAGTGACAGAGACTGTCACCTTATACGAGTTAAAAAAAAAAAGTTTTATATTTGAAAAATATATATTTTTTCCCCCCCAGATTGCATGCGAAAAGTGTGAACTTTGGTTTCACGTAAACTGCATTACAGAAGAATTAAAAGAAGGAAAAGAGGAATACATATGCCCATTATGCATAGAAATCTGTCTATAAATATTGTACAATAGTTTAATTATCCTTGAGTTTTATTAAAAAAAATAAAAATCTGATGTTTTTGTATCTGTTAAATTTGTTTACAGAAGTTCTATATATTTGTGACGTTATTTGTATTAAAACATTTTTTTTATATAAAAAACATTGTCAGTGTGTGTTGCATAACAAAGATTTTTTAGAGTTCATTGGCAATTGATTGAAAACAAGGCTTTGGACACGCTGTTTTTTATGATCTCTGAAAGTAAAAACTCCCGTCACTTAAAGGAGGAGTCCAGCCTGATCCCATTGGGTTGGGGTTCTCCTCTGGGTCACAGGAGTGCTATTCGTTTTGCACGCCTGTGACCGGTTTTCAGAGGAGAGCGGCTTGAAGTCCACTCTCTGCTGACCTCACCAAGATCTGTCCGGGCACCGCGTCATTCCGACTTCCGAAGTCTGGATCCGCCAGGTGCCTGGATCGATGGCAGTCTCCGCCTGTCAGCGAGCCACTGAGAAGGCAGCTCCACATCTCAGCTCTCCAATGAACGTGGAGGATCAGAGAGGAGAGCTGCTGACTGACAGCGTAGCTTAGCGTGTTTAGGCTACGCCGCCGTAAGTTAGCTAGGCAAGTACATGATTCACAATGTACTTGCCTGCTAAGTTACGGCGGCGTAGCCTAAAGCGGGCGGGCGTAAGGGCGCCAAATTCAAATGTGTTTAAGGGGGGTGTGTTTTATGTTATTAATGCTTGACCTTACGTTTTTGAAGTTTTTTTATCACTGCGCATGCGCCGGGCGCCTAAGTACGCCGCACGGGCCTATTGATTTTGACGTGGACGTAAATCGCTATTCGCGGACGACTTACGCAAATGACGTACAAATTTTGAATCTCGAAGCGGGAACGGCGGCCATACTTTAACATTACTATTCCATCTAATAGATAGAATAATTTTTTAGGCCTGATAATGCCTTACGGAAACAACGTAAATGTACTGCGGCGGCCGGGCGTACATTCGTGAATCGGCGTATCTCCTCATTTACATATTCTACGCCGACCGCAATGGAAGCGCCACCTAGCGGCCATCCAAAATATTGCAATCTAAGATAGGACGGCGCAAGCTATACCATCTTAGATATGTTTAAGCGTATCTCTGTTTGAGAATACACTTAAACATAAGTCGGCGTAGATTCTGAGTTAGGTCGGCTTATCTACTGATGAGCCGGCCTAACTCTTACTGAATCTACCTATAAGAGCGTATTCAAAGCCCACCATAGGAATCAAAGATCATTTAAAGTGACTGCAGCTTTCATTCAGCTTTGCTTTGTTTTTTAGACCCCTTTCAAACCGAGGCGCTTTGCAGGCGCTACAACGCTAAAAATAGCGCATGCAAAGCGACTAACAGAGCAGCTCACTTCACTCCAATGTGAAGGCCCCAAGGGATTGGACACTGGAGTGATGCGCTGGCAGGGCATTAAAAAATGTCCTGCTAGCAGCATCTTTGGAGCGGTGAGCGTACCGCTCCTGCCCATTTAAATCAATGGGCAATGCGGCCGTACCGCCGGCACAGCATTGCTGCTGCAACAGCGCTTTAGAAGTGTTTTTAAACCTTTTTCAGCCATAAGTGGGGGTAAAAAAAATAAAATTAAAATAGCACCTTCAGCGACATAATACCTCCGCTAAAATGACGATAAACTGCCACTAAAAATAGTGGCGCTTTACTGCCGCACTCAACCCACTGTGAAAGGGGCCTTAGAGGTGTTGCAGGGATGAGATATCGGTGCAGCCCTCGCGCCCAGGGTGCAAACAAGGCACAGACAGCCAACAGTCGGCAGCCTGGGGGTTGGGGACCCCTGGTCTAGGCCAAATTAATGTCCCCTTCCTCCGACATGACAGACGCACACCGTCAACAACTACGGCTCACCCGATCCACACTAACAAAAATACAGCCCGCCTTAAATGTTTCAAATCCATTCCATTGGGAGCTTGGCTGGTGGCCCTCGACGTGGAGAGCCTCTATAATTGTATTCTCCTTGCTAGAGGCTTGGAAGTTATATCTATCGAGCTTCAAGCACGTGGCATCACTTTTGATTCATACGATTTTGTTCTAAAGCTATTGGAATTTATCTTGACCAGGAATGTGTTTGTTTGGCTCCTCCCACTTCGCCCAGATACAGGGAGTAGCTATGGGGACTAAATGTAACCCTAGCTACACAAACCTGTATCTGGGGGGAGGGTGGGAGAAGGAGATTTTTTCGGACCCCCGCCTGTCTAATCTGCTTTTGAATGTTATAGCATAGTACAGATATATAGACGATATTCTTATCTTCTGGTCTGGTACCAGGGATGAGCTCACACAGTTAATGGATTTGCTGGCAATTAACTCTTACAATCTAAGGTTCACTATGGAGTGCAGCCAGACCGTTGTGAGCTTCCTGGATCTGCGGATCCATGTTGACCCGGCTGGCTGTCTGCACTTAGGGAATAAGAATATGCATGCATCATACATGCTAGGGGGAGTACAACTGGGGGGATCTGTAGTGGAGAAGGATCTGGGGGTTTTGGTAGATCATAAGCTCAATAATAACATGCAATGCCAAGCTGCGGTTTCCAAAGCAAGCAAAGTCCTTTCTTGTATTAAGAGAGTTATGCACTCCAGAGACAGAGATATAATTTTGCCCCCCTGTACAAATCATTAGGCAAGACCTTATCTGGAATATGCAGTTCAGTTGTCACAAAAAGGATATCGGAGAACTGGAGAAAGTGCAGAGAAGGGCAACCAAACTGATAAGAGGCATGGAGGAGCTCAGCTATGAGTAAATGATTAGAGGAACTGAATTTATTCTCTCCTGCGAAGAGGATAATAAGGGGGGATATGATCAACATGTACAAATATATAAGGGGTCCATACAGTGGACTTGGTGTTGAGTTATTCACTTTACGGTCAACACTGAGGACAAGGGGGCACTCTTTACGTCTAGAGGAAAAGAGATTTCACCTCCAAATACGGAAAGGTTTTTTCACAGTAAGAGCTGTGAAAATGTGGAACAGACTCCCTCCAGAGGTGGTTCTGGCCAGCTCAGTAGATTGCTATAAGAAAGGCCTGGATACTTTCCTAAATGTACATAAAATAACTGAGGACTAAGTTTTGTAGGTAAAGTTGAACCAGGGTAAATATGATTGCCTCTCGGGGGATCAGGAAGGAATTTTTTCCCCTGCTGTAGCAAATTGGATCTCATGCTCTGCTGGGGTTTTTTTCCTTCCTCTGGATCAACTGTGGGTATGGAGTTGGGTGTATGGGATTGTACTGTGTTTTTTATTTTGTTTGTTTATTTTTTGTGGTTGAACTGGATGGACTTGTGTCTTTTTTCAACCTGACTAACTATGTAACTCATCCCTGTATCACAAGCCCTCAGCGGGCAATACTATCCTTCATGCGACTAGCGCACATCCCGAACCTCTTTTAGATAGTATCCCCTATAGTCAGTTTCTCAGACTTAAGAGAAACTGTACCAGGGACACAGACTT
>NW_024404808.1:0-27612 GCF_905171775.1 Rana temporaria
CAGAGAACCCAACCCCCTACTCAGAGAACCCAACCCCCCACTCAGAGAACCCAACCCCCTACACAGAGAACCCAACCCCCTACACAGAGAACCCAACCCCTACACAGAGAACCCAACCCCCTACACAGAGAACCCAACCCCCTACACAGAGAACCCAACCCCTACACAGAGAACCCAACCCCCTACACAGAGAACCCAACCCCCTACACAGAGAACCCAACCCCCTACACAGAGAACCCAACCCCCTACACAGAGAACCCAACCCCCTACACAGAGAACCCAACCCCCTACACAGAGAACCCAACCCCCTACACAGAGAACCCAACCCCCTACACAGAGAACCCAACCCCTACACAGAGAACCCAACCCCCTACACAGAGAACCCAACCCCCTACACAGAGAACCCAACCCCCTACACAGAGAACCCAACCTCCTACACAGAGAACCCAACCCCCTACTCAGAGAACCCAACCCCCTACACAGAGAACCCAACCCCCTACACAGAGAACCCAACCCCCTACACAGAGAACCCAACCCCCTACTCAGAGAACCCAACCCCCTACACAGAGAACCCAACCCCCTACTCAGAGAACCCAACCCCCTACACAGAGAACCCAACCCCCTACACAGAGAACCCAACCCCCTACACAGAGAACCCAACCCCCTACACAGAGAACCCAACCCCCTACACAGAGAACCCAACCCCCTACACAGAGAACCCAACCCCCTACACAGAGAACCCAACCCCCTACTCAGAGAACCCAACCCCCTACACAGAGAACCCAACCCCCTACACAGAGAACCCAACCCCCTACTCAGAGAACCCAACCCCCTACACAGAGAACCCAACCCATCTACACAGAGAACCCAACCCCCTACACAGAGAACCCAACCCCCTACACAGAGAACCCAACCCCCTACTCAGAGAACCCAACCCCCTACACAGAGAACCCAACCCCCTACACAGAGAACCCAACCCCCTACACAGAGAACCCAACCCCCTACACAGAGAACCCAACCCCCTACACAGAGAACCCAACCCCCTACACAGAGAACCCAACCTCCTACACAGAGAACCCAACCCCCTACACAGAGAACCCAACCCCTACACAGAGAACCCAACCTCCTACACAGAGATCCCAACCCCCTACACAGAGAACCCAACCCCCTACACAGAGAACCCAACCCCCTACTCAGAGATCCCAACCCCCTACACTGAGATCCCAACCCCCTACACAGAGAACCCAACCCCCTACACAGAGAACCCAACCCCCTACACAGAGAACCCAACCTCCTACACAGAGAACCCAACCCCCTACACAGAGATCCCAACCCCCTACACTGAGATCCCAACCCCCTACACAGAGAACCCAACCCCCTACACAGAGAACCCAACCTCCTACACAGAGAACCCAACCCCCTACACAGAGAACCCAACCCCCTACTCAGAGAACCCAACCCCCTACACAGAGAACCCAAACCCCTACACAGAGAACCCAACCCCCTACACAGAGAACCCAACCCCCTACACAGAGAACCCAACCCCCTACACAGAGAACCCAACCCCCTACACAGAGAACCCAACCCCCTACACAGAGAACCCAACCCCCTACTCAGAGAACCCAACCCCCTACACAGAGAACCCAACCCCCTACACAGAGAACCCAACCCCCTACACAGAGAACCCAACCCCCTACACAGAGAACCCAACCCCCTACACAGAGAACCCAACCCCCTACACAGAGAACCCAACCCCCTACTCAGAGAACCAACCCTACCAGACCCAACCCCTACACAGAGAACCCAACCCCCTACACAGAGAACCCAACCCCCTACTCAGAGACACAGAGAACCCAACCCCCTACACAGAGAACCCAACCCCCTACACAGAGAACCCAACCCCCTACACAGAGAACCCAACCCCCTACACAGAGAACCCAACCCCCTACTCAGAGAACCCAACCCCCTACTCAGAGAACCCAACCCCCTACACAGAGAACCCAACCCCCTACACAGAGAACCCAACCCCCTACACAGAGAACCCAACCCCCTACACAGAGAACCCAACCCCCTACACAGAGAACCCAACCCCCTACACAGAGAACCCAACCCCCCACTCAGAGAACCCAACCTCCTACACAGAGAACCCAACCCCCTACACAGAGAACCCAACCTCCTACACAGAGAACCCAACCCCCTACACAGAGAACCCAACCCCCTACACAGAGAACCCAACCCCCTACACAGAGAACCCAACCCCCTACACAGAGAACCCAACCCCCTACTCAGAGAACCCAACCCCCCTACTCAGAGAACCCAACCCCCTACACAGAGAACCCAACCCCCTACACAGAGAACCCAACCCCCTACACAGAGAACCCAACCTCCTACACAGAGAACCCAACCCCCTACACAGAGAACCCAACCCCCTACACAGAGAACCCAACCCCCTACACAGAGAACCCAACCCCCTACACAGAGAACCCAACCCCCTACACAGAGAACCCAACCCCCTACACAGAGAACCCAACCCCCTACACAGAGAACCCAACCCCCTACACAGAGAACCCAACCCCCCCACTCAGAGAACCCAACCCCCTACACAGAGAACCCAACCCCCTACACAGAGAACCCAACCCCCTACACAGAGAACCCAACCCCCTACTCAGAGAACCCAACCCCCCACTCAGAGAACCCAACCCCCTACACAGAGAACCCAACCCCCTACACAGAGAACCCAACCTCCTACACAGAGAACCCAACCTCCTACACAGAGAACCCAACCCCTACACTGAGAACCCAACCCCCTACACAGAGAACCCAACCCCCTACACAGAGAACCCAACCCCCTACACAGAGAACCCAACCCCCTACACAGAGAACCCAACCCCCTACACAGAGAACCCAACCTCCTACACAGAGAACCCAACCCCCTACTCAGAGAACCCAACCCCCTACTCAGAGAACCCAACCCCCTACTCAGAGAACCCAACCCCCTACACAGAGAACCCAACCCCCTACACAGAGAACCCAACCCCCTACTCAGAGAACCCAACCCCCTACACAGAGAACCCAACCCCCTACACAGAGAACCCAACCCCCTACACAGAGAACCCAACCCCCTACACAGAGAACCCAACCCCCTACACAGAGAACCCAACCCCCTACACAGAGAACCCAACCCCCTACTCAGAGAACCCAACCCCCTACACAGAGAACCCAACCCCCTACACAGAGAACCCACCCCTCTACACAGAGAACCCAACCCCTACACAGAGAACCCAACCCCCTACACAGAGAACCCAACCCCCTACACAGAGAACCCAACCTCCTACACAGAGAACCCAACCCCCTACACAGAGAACCCAACCCCCTACACAGAGAACCCAACCCCTACACAGAGAACCCAACCCCCTACACAGAGAACCCAACCCCCTACACAGAGAACCCAACCTCCTACACAGAGAACCCAACCCCCTACACAGAGAACCCAACCCCCTACACAGAGAACCCAACCCCCTACACAGAGAACCCAACCCCCTACACAGAGAACCCAACCCCCTACACAGAGAACCCAACCCCCTACACCGAGAACCCAACCCCCTACACAGAGAACCCAACCCCCCTACTCAGAGAACCCAACCCCCTACACAGAGAACCCAACCCCCTACACAGAGAACCCAACCCCCTACACAGAGAACCCAACCCCCTACACAGAGAACCCAACCCCCTACACAGAGAACCCAACCCCCTACTCAGAGAACCCAACCCCCCACTCAGAGAACCCAACCCCCTACACAGAGAACCCAACCCCCTACACAGAGAACCCAACCCCCTACTCAGAGAACCCAACCCCCTACTCAGAGAACCCAACCCCCTACACAGAGAACCCAACCCCCTACACAGAGAACCCAACCCCCTACTCAGAGAACCCAACCCCCTACACAGAGAACCCAACCCCCTACACAGAGAACCCAACCCCCTACACAGAGAACCCAACCCCCTACACAGAGAACCCAACCCCCTACTCAGAGAACCCAACCCCCTACTCAGAGAACCCAACCCCCTACACAGAGAACCCAACCCCCTACTCAGAGATCCCAACCCCCTACACAGAGATCCCAACCCCCTACACACAGAACCCAACCCCCTACACACAGAACCCAACCCCCTACACAGAGAACCCAACCCCCTACACAGAGAACCCAACCTCCTACACAGAGAACCCAACCCCCTATACAGAGACCCCAACCCCCTACACTGAGACCCCAACCCCCTACTCTGAGAACCCAACCCCTACTCTGAGAACCCAACCCCCTACACTGAGAACCCAACCCCTACTCTGAGAACCCAACCCCCTATTTAGAGAACCCAACCCCTACTCAGAGACACAGAGAACCCAACCCCCTACTCAGAGACACAGAGAACCCAACCTCCTACTCAGAGATACAGAGAACCCAACCTCCTACTCAGAGATACAGAGAACCCAACCTCCTACTCAGAGACACAGAGAACCCAACCTCCTACTCAGAGATACAGAGAACCCAACCTCCTACTCAGAGACACAGAGAACCCAACCTCCTACTCAGAGACACAGAGAACCCAACCTCCTACTCAGAGATACAGAGAACCCAACCCCCTACTCCGAGATACAGAGAACCCAACCTCCTACTCAGAGATACAGAGAACCCAACCTCCTACACAGGGATACAGAGAACCCAACCTCCTACTCCGAGATACAGAGAACCCAACCCCCTACTCAGAGACACAGAGAACCCAACCTCCTACTCAGAGATACAGAGAACCCAACCTCCTACACAGGGATACAGAGAACCCAACCTCCTACTCAGGGATACAGAGAACCCAACCTCCTACTCAGATATACAGAGAACCCAACCTCCTACTCAGAAATACAGAGAACCCAACCTCCTACACAGATATACAGAGAACCCAACCTCCTACACAGATATACAGAGAACCCAACCTCCTACTCAGAGATACAGAGAACCCAACCTCCTACTCAGGGATACAGAGAACCCAACCTCCTACTCAGATATACAGAGAACCCAACCTCCTACTCAGAAATACAGAGAACCAAACCTCCTACTCAGAGACACAGAGAACCCAACCCCCTACTCAGGGATACAGAGAACCCAACCCCCTACATAGAGATACAGAGAACCCAACCCCCTACTCAGGGATACAGAGAACCCAACCTCCTACTCAGAGATACAGAGAACCCAACCCCCTACTCAGAGATACAGAGAACCCAACCCCCTACTCAGAGATACAGAGAACCCAACCTCCTACTCAGAGACACAGAGAACCCAACCTCCTACTCAGAGATACAGAGAACCCAACCCCCTACTCCGAGATACAGAGAACCCAACCTCCTACTCAGAGATACAGAGAACCCAACCTCCTACACAGGGATACAGAGAACCCAACCTCCTACTCCGAGATACAGAGAACCCAACCCCCTACTCAGAGACACAGAGAACCCAACCTCCTACTCAGAGACACAGAGAACCCAACCTCCTACTCAGGGATACAGAGAACCCAACCTCCTACTCAGAGATACAGAGAACCCAACCTCCTACTCAGAGAACCCAACCCCCTACTCAGAGAACCCAACCCCCTACACAGAGAACCCAACCTCCTACTCAGAGAACCCAACCTCCTACACAGAGAACCCAACCCCCTACACAGAGAACCCAACCCCTACTCAGAGACACAGAGAACCCAACCTCCTACTCAGAGATACAGAGAACCCAACCTCCTACTCAGAGACACAGAGAACCCAACCTCCTACTCAGAGATACAGAGAACCCAACCTCCTACTCAGAGATACAGAGAACCCAACCTCCTACTCAGAGATACAGAGAACCCAACCTCCTACTCAGAGATACAGAGAACCCAACCTCCTACTCAGAGATACAGAGAACCCAACCTCCTACTCAGAGATACAGAGAACCCAACCTCCTACTCAGAGATACAGAGAACCCAACCCCCTACACAGAGAACCCAACCCCCTACTCAGAGAACCCAACCCCCTACTCAGAGAACCCAACCCCCTACTCAGAGAACCCAACCCCCTACACAGAGAACCCAACCCCCTACTCAGAGAACCCAACCCCCTACACAGAGAACCCAACCCCCTACACAGAGAACCCAACCCCTACTCAGAGAACCCAACCCCCTACACAGAGAACCCAACCCCCTACACAGAGAACCCAACCTCCTACACAGAGAACCCAACCCCCTACACAGAGAACCCAACCCCCTACTCAGAGAACCCAACCCCCTACTCAGAGAACCCAACCCCCTACACAGAGAACCCAACCCCCTACACAGAGAACCCAACCCCCTACACAGAGAACCCAACCCCCTACACAGAGAACCCAACCCCCTACACAGAGAACCCAACCCCCTACACAGAGAACCCAACCCCCTACTCAGAGAACCCAACCCCTACACAGAGAACCCAACCCCCTACTCAGAGAACCCAACCCCCTACACAGAGAACCCAACCCCCTACACTGAGAACCCAACCCCCTACACAGAGAACCCAACCCCCTACTCAGAGAACCCAACCCCCTACACAGAGAACCCAACCCCCTACACAGAGAACCCAACCCCCTACACAGAGAACCCAACCCCCTACTCAGAGAACCCAACCCCCTACACAGAGAACCCAACCCCCTACACAGAGAACCCAACCCCCTACACAGAGAACCCAACCCCCTACACAGAGAACCCAACCTCCTACACAGAGAACCCAACCCCCTACACAGAGAACCCAACCCCCTACACAGAGAACCCAACCCCCTACTCAGAGAACCCAACCCCCTACTCAGAGAACCCAACCCCCTACACAGAGAACCCAACCCCCTACACAGAGAACCCAACCCCCTACTCAGAGAACCCAACCCCCTACACAGAGAACCCAACCCCCTACACAGAGAACCCAACCCCCTACACAGAGAACCCAACCCCCTACACAGAGAACCCAACCCCCTACTCAAAGACACAGAGAACCCAACCCCCTACTCAGAGACACAGAGAACCCAACCCCCTACACAGAGAACCCAACCTCCTACACAGAGAACCCAACCCCCTACACAGAGAACCCAACCCCCTACACAGAGAACCCAACCCCCTACTCAGAGAACCCAACCCCCTACTCAGAGAACCCAACCCCCTACACAGAGAACCCAACCCCCTACTCAGAGAACCCAACCCCCTACACAGAGAACCCAACCCCCTACACCGAGAACCCAACCCCCTACACAGAGATCCCAACCCCCTACTCAAAGACACAGAGAACCCAACCCCCTACTCAGAGACACAGAGATCCCAACCCCCTACTCAAAGACACAGAGAACCCAACCCCCTACTCAGAGACACAGAGAACCCAACCCCCTACTCAGAGATACAGAGAACCCAACCTCCTACTCAGAGACAGAGAGAACCCAACCTCCTACTCAGAGATACAGAGAACCCAACCTCCTACTCAGAGATACAGAGAACCCAACCTCCTACTCAGAGATACAGAGAACCCAACCTCCTACTCAGAGATACAGAGAACCCAACCTCCTACTCAGGGATACAGAGAACCCAACCTCCTACTCAGAGATACAGAGAACCCAACCTCCTACTCAGAGATACAGAGAACCCAACCTCCTACTCAGAGATACAGAGAACCCAACCTCCTACTCAGAGATACAGAGAACCCAACCTCCTACTCAGAGACACAGAGAACCCAACCCCCTACTCTGAGACACAGAGAACCCAACCTCCTACTCAGAGACACAGAGAACCCAACCCCCTACTCTGAGACACAGAGAACCCAACCCCCTACTCTGAGACACAGAGAACCCAACCTCCTACTCAGAGACACAGAGAACCCAACCTCCTACTCAGGGATACAGAGAACCCAACCCCCTATTCAGAGATACAGAGAACCCAACCCCCTACTCCGAGATACAGAGAACCCAACCCCCTACTCAGAGATACAGAGAACTCAACCCCCTACTCAGAGATACAGAGAACCCAACCCCCTACTCAGAGAACCCAACCCCCTACTCAGAGAACCCAACCCCCTACACAGAGAACCCAACCTCCTACTCAGAAATACAGAGAACAGAACCTCCTACTCAGAGATACAGAGAACCCAACCTCCTACTCAGAGACACAGAGAACCCAACCTCCTACTCAGAGATACAGAGAACCCAACCCCCTACACAGAGAACCCAACCTCCTACTCAGGGATACAGAGAACCCAACCTCCTACTCAGAGATACAGAGAACCCAACCCCCTACACAGAGAACCCAACCTCCTACACAGAGATACAGAGAACCCAACCCCCTACACAGAGAACCCAACCTCCTACTCAGAGATACAGAGAACTCAACCCCCTACACAGAGAACCCAACCTCCTACTCAGAGATACAGAGAACCCAACCTCCTACACAGGGATACAGAGAACCCAACCTCCTACTCAGGGACACAGAGAACCCAACCTCCTACTCAGAAATACAGAGAACAGAACCTCCTACACAGATATACAGAGAACCCAACCTCCTACTCAGGGATACAGAGAACCCAACCTCCTACTCAGGGATACAGAGAACCCAACCTCCTACTCAGAGACACAGAGAACCCAACCTCCTACTCAGAGACACAGAGAACCCAACCTCCTACTCAGAAATACAGAGAACAGAACCTCCTACTCAGATATACAGAGAACCCAACCTCCTACTCAGAGACACAGAGAACCCAACCTCCTACTCAGAGACACAGAGAACCCAACCTCCTACTCAGAGATACAGAGAACCCAACCTCCTACACAGAGAACCCAACCTCCTACACAGAGAACCCAACCTCCTACTCAGAGAACCCAACCCCCTACACAGAGAACCCAACCTCCTACTCAGAGAACCCAACCCCCTACACAGAGAACCCAACCCCTACTCAGAGACACAGAGAACCCAACCCCCTACACAGAGAACCCAACCCCCTACACAGAGAACCCAACCCCCTACTCAGAGAACCCAACCCCCTACTCAGAGAACCCAACCCCCTACACAGAGAACCCAACCCCCTACACAGAGAACCCAACCCCCTACTCAGAGAACCCAACCCCCTACTCAGAGAACCCAACCCCCTACACAGAGAACCCAACCCCCTACACAGAGAACCCAACCCCCTACACAGAGAACCCAACCCCCTACACAGAGAACCCAACCCCTACACAGAGAACCCAACCCCCTACTCAGAGAACCCAACCCCCTACTCAGAGAACCCAACCTCCTACTCAGAGAACCCAACCCCCTACTCAGAGAACCCAACCCCCTACACAGAGAACCCAACCTCCTACACAGAGAACCCAACCTCCTACACTGAGAACCCAACCCCCTACACAGAGAGCCCAACCCCCTACACAGAGAACCCAACCCCCTACACAGAGAACCCAACCCCCTACACAGAGAACCCAACCCCCTACACAGAGAACCAAACCCCCTACACAGAGAACCCAACCCCCTACTCAGAGAACCCAACCCCCTACACAGAGAACCCAACCCCCTACACAGAGAACCCAACCCCCTACACAGAGAACCCAACCTCCTACACAGAGAACCCAACCCCCTACACAGAGAACCCAACCCCCTACACAGAGAACCCAACCTCCTACACAGAGAACCCAACCCCCTATACAGAGAACCCAACCCCCTACACTGAGAACCCAACCCCTACTCTGAGAACCCAACCCCCTACTCAGAGAACCCAACCCCTACTCAGAGACACAGAGAACCCAACCCCCTACTCAGAGACACAGAGAACCCAACCTCCTACTCAGAGATACAGAGAACCCAACCTCCTACTCAGAGATACAGAGAACCCAACCTCCTACTCAGAGATACAGAGAACCCAACCTCCTACTCAGAGACACAGAGAACCCAACCTCCTACTCAGAGATACAGAGAACCCAACCTCCTACTCAGAGATACAGAGAACCCAACCCCCTACTCCGAGATACAGAGAACCCAACCCCCTACTCAGAGATACAGAGAACCCAACCTCCTACACAGGGATACAGAGAACCCAACCTCCTACTCAGGGATACAGAGAACCCAACCTCCTACACAGATATACAGAGAACCCAACCTCCTACTCAGAAATACAGAGAACCCAACCTCCTACTCAGAGATACAGAGAACCCAACCTCCTACTCAGGGATACAGAGAACCCAACCTCCTACTCAGGGATACAGAGAACCCAACCTCCTACTCAGAGATACAGAGATCCCAACTTCCTACTCAGAGATACAGAGAACCCAACCTCCTACTCAGAGAACCCAACCTCCTACTCAGAGATACAGAGAACCCAACCTCCTACTCAGGGATACAGAGAACCCAACCTCCTACTCAGAGATACAGAGAACCCAACCTCCTACTCAGAGATACAGAGAACCCAACCTCCTACTCAGATATACAGAGAACCCAACCTCCTACTCAGAAATACAGAGAACCAAACCTCCTACTCAGAGACACAGAGAACCCAACCCCCTACTCAGGGATACAGAGAACCCAACCCCCTACATAGAGATACAGAGAACCCAACCCCCTACTCAGGGATACAGAGAACCCAACCTCCTACTCAGAGATACAGAGAACCCAACCCCCTACTCAGAGATACAGAGAACCCAACCCCCTACTCAGAGATACAGAGAACCCAACCTCCTACTCAGAGACACAGAGAACCCAACCTCCTACTCAGAGACACAGAGAACCCAACCTCCTACTCAGAGACACAGAGAACCCAACCTCCTACTCAGAGATACAGAGAACCCAACCTCCTACTCAGGGATACAGAGAACCCAACCTCCTACTCAGAGATACAGAGAACCCAACCTCCTACTCAGAGAACCCAACCCCCTACTCAGAGAACCCAACCCCCTACTCAGAGAACCCAACCCCCTACACAGAGAACCCAACCTCCTACTCAGAGAACCCAACCTCCTACACAGAGAACCCAACCCCCTACACAGAGAACCCAACCCCTACTCAGAGACACAGAGAACCCAACCTCCTATTCAGAGACACAGAGAACCCAACCCCCTACTCAGAAACACAGAGAACCCAACCTCCTACACAGAGATACAGAGAACCCAACCTCCTACTCAGAGATACAGAGAACCCAACCTCCTACTCAGAGATACAGAGAACCCAACCTCCTACTCAGAGATACAGAGAACCCAACCTCCTACTCAGAGACACAGAGAACCCAACCCTCCTACTCAGAGATACAGAGAACCCAACCTCCAAATCAGGGATACAGAGAACCCAACCTCCTACTCAGAGATACAGAGAACCCAACCTCCTACTCAGAGATACAGAGAACCCAACCTCCTACTCAGAGATACAGAGACCCCAACTTCCTACTCAGAGATACAGAGAACCCAACCTCCTACACAGAGATACAGAGAACCCAACCCCCTACTCAGAGATACAGAGAACCCAACCTCCTACTCAGAGACACAGAGAACCCAACCTCCTACTCAGAGAACCCGACCTCCTACACAGAGAACCCAACCCCCTACTCAGAGATACAGAGAACCCAACCCCCTACTCAGAGATACAGAGAACCCAACCTCCTACTCAGGGATACAGAGAACCCAACCTCCTACTCAGAGATACAGAGAACCCAACCTCCTACTCAGAGATACAGAGAACCCAACCTCCTACTCAGAGATACAGAGATCCCAACTTCCTACTCAGAGATACAGAGAACCCAACCTCCTACTCAGAGACACAGAGAACCCAACCTCCTACTCAGAGAACCCAACCTCCTACACAGAGAACCCAACCCCCTACTCAGAGATACAGAGAACCCAACCCCCTACTCAGAGATACAGAGAACCCAACCCCCTGCTCAGAGATACAGAGAACCCAACCTCCTACTCAGGGATACAGAGAACCCAACCTCCTACTCAGAGATACAGAGAACCCAACCTCCTACTCAGAGATACAGAGAACCCAACCTCCTACTCAGAGATACAGAGAACCCAACCTCCTACTCAGAGATACAGAGAACCCAACCTCCTACTCAGAGATACAGAGAACCCAACCTCCTACTCAGAGATACAGAGAACCCAACCTCCTACTCAGAGATACAGAGAACCCAACCCCCTACTCAGGGATACAGAGAACCCAACCTCCTACTCAGAGATACAGAGAACCCAACCTCCTACTCAGAGATACAGAGAACCCAACCTCCTACTCAGGGATACAGAGAACCTAACCTCCTACTCAGAGACACAGAGAACCCAACCTCCTACTCAGAGACACAGAGAACCCAACCCCCTACTCAGAGATACAGAGAACCCAACCTCCTACTCAGGACACAGAGAACCCAACCTCCTACTCAGGGATACAGAGAACCCAACCTCCTACTCAGAGATACAGAGAACCCAACCTCCTACTCAGAGACACAGAGAACCCAACCTCCTACTCAGAGATACAGAGAACCCAACCTCCTACTCAGAGATACAGAGATCCCAACCTCCTACTCAGAGATACAGAGAACCCAACCCCCTACACAGAGATACAGAGAACCCAACCTCCTACTCAGAGATACAGAGAACCCAACCCCCTACTCAGGGATACAGAGAACCTAACCCCCTAATCAGAGACACAGAGAACCCAACCTCCTACTCAGAGACACAGAGAACCTAACCTCCTACTCAGAGATACAGAGAACCCAACCTCCTACTCAGAGATACAGAGAACCCAACCTCCTACTCAGAGATACAGAGACCCCAACCTCCTACTCAGGGATACAGAGAACCCAACCTCCTACTCAGGGATACAGAGAACCCAACCCCCTACTCAGAGATACAGAGAACCCAACCTCCTACTCAGAGAACCCAACCTCCTACTCAGAGATACAGAGAACCCAACCTCCTACTCAGAAATACAGAGAACCCAACCTCCTACTCAGAGAACCCAACCTCCTACTCAGATATACAGAGAACCCAACCTCCTACTCAGAAATACAGAGAACCCAACCTCCTACTCAGGGATACAGAGAACCCAACCTCCTACTCAGGGATACAGAGAACCCAACCTCCTACTCAGAGACACAGAGAACCCAACCTCCTACTCAGAGATACAGAGATCCCAACCCCCTACATAGAGATACAGAGAACCCAACCCCCTACTCAGGGATACAGAGAACCCAACCTCCTACTCAGAGACACAGAGAACCCAACCTCCTACTCAGGGATACAGAGAACCCAACCTCCTACTCAGAGATACAGAGAACCCAACCTCCTACTCAGAGATACAGAGAACCCAACCTCCTACTCAGAGACACAGAGAACCCAACCTCCTACTCAGAGAACCCAACCTCCTACACAGAGAACCCAACCCCCTACTCAGAGATACAGAGAACCCAACCCCCTACTCAGAGATACAGAGAACCCAACCTCCTACTCAGAGAACCCAACCTCCTACACAGAGAACCCAACCCCCTACTCAGAGATACAGAGAACCCAACCCCCTACTCAGAGATACAGAGAACCCAACCTCCTACTCAGAGATACAGAGAACCCAACCTCCTACTCGGGGATACAGAGAACCCAACCTCCTACTCAGAGATACAGAGAACCCAACCTCTTACTCAGAGATACAGAGAACCCAACCTCCTACTCAGAGATACAGAGAACCCAACCTCCTACTCAGAGATACAGAGAACCTAACCTCCTACTCAGGGATACAGAGAACCCAACCTCCTACACAGAGATACAGAGAACCCAACCTCCTACTCAGAGATACAGAGAACCCAACCTCCTACTCAGAGATACAGAGAACCCAACCTCCTACTCAGAGATACAGAGAACCCAACCTCCTACTCAGAGATACAGAGAACCCAACCTCCTACACAGAGATACAGAGAACCCAACTTCCTACTCAGAGATACAGAGAACCCAACTTCCTACTCAGAGATACAGAGAACCCAACCTCCTACTCAGGGATACAGAGAACCCAACCTCCTACTAAGGGATACAGAGAACCCAACCTCCTACTCAGAGATACAGAGAACCCAACTTCCTACTCAGAGATACAGAGAACCCAACCTCCTACTCAGGGATACAGAGAACCCAACCTCCTACTCAGGGATACAGAGAACCCAACCTCCTACTCAGGGATACAGAGAACCCAACCTCCTACACAGAGATACAGAGAACCCAACCTCCTACTCAGGGATACAGAGAACCCAACCTCCTACTCAGAGATACAGAGAACCCAACCTCCTACTCAGGGATACAGAGAACCCAACCTCCTACTCAGAGACACAGAGAACCCAACCTCCTACTCAGAGATACAGAGAACCCAACCTCTTACTCAGAGATACAGAGAACCCAACCTCCTACTCAGAGATACAGAGAACCCAACCTCCTACTCAGAGAACCCAACCTCCTACACAGAGAACCCAACCCCCTACTCAGAGATACAGAGAACCCAACCTCCTACTCAGAGATACAGAGAACCCAACCTCCTACTCAGAGATACAGAGAACCCAACCTCCTACTCAGGGATACAGAGATACAGAGAACCCAACGCGCCTTTCAATGGGAAGGCGCCGTATAGGAGCGGTAAACACCCCACTCCTATACCGCTCCAAAGATGCGGCTAGCAGGACTTTTAGAGCGGTCCTGCTTGCGCACCGCTTCAGTGTGAAAGCCTTCGGCTTTCACATTGAAGTCTGCAGGGCAAGATTTTTTCATGCGGTATAGCAGCGCTATTTTTGTACCGCATGAAAAACGCCTCAATGTGAAAGGGGCCTGTATGTTCCCTCAGAGCCAATCAAGACAGTCCCACCTTTCATCTGACAACATTGCCTGCAGTATTTCATTTCTGCCACAAGATGTCCTCAGTCTTCCATGCCAAATATCTATATATACATATAAAAAAATATATACATATATGTGTGTGTGTGTTTTTATTTTATTTTTTTATTATTATTTTAAAAAATTTTCTGATTAGCTGTTTGCCTGGAGTTTAACATTACGCCTTTGTGTGTTCAATTACCATAGTAATACCTGCTCTCTACCTTAAAAAAAATGTATTAAAAATAAATAAATACATATATAGAAAATGTGTGTGTGTATGTATATATATATATATATATATATATATATATATATATATATATATATATATATAATATAATGTTTTTATTATATATTTTTTTCTTTTACAAAATATTTATTTATATATATATATATATATATATATATATATATATATATATATATATATATGTAAATTTCATATTTTTTCTTTTTGGAAAAGAAAACATAATAATAAAAAATAAATGCATTTATTTTCTTTTTTTAATAAAATTGAATATATTTATATATATTTTTTAATATATTATTAGATATATATATATATATATATATATATATATATATATATATATATATTTATATAGAAAAAATTATATATATATATATATATATATATATATATATATATATATATATATATATATATATATATATATATAATTTTGGAAAAGAAAACATAATAATATTTATTTTACAAAATACATATTTATTTATGTAAATTTATATAGAATATATATATATATATATATATATATATATATATAAAATGTAAATTTCATATTTTTTCTTTTTGGAAAAGAAAACATAATAATAAAAAATAAATATATTTCATTTCTTTTCTTTTTTTTAATAAAATTGAATATATTTATATATATTTTTTAATATATTATTATAAAATATTATGAAAAATATTTATAAAAATACATATATATACATATAAAAGATATATAGAAAAAATGATATATATATATATACACATACACACACATTTTTTAAAATATATTCAATAAAAAAAACAAAAAGATAAATACATTTATTTTTTATTATTAGTTTTTATTTTCCAAAAATAAAAAATATGAAATATATATATATATATATAACAGATATATAGAAAATAATTTTAGATATATATTTCATATTTTTTATTTTGGAAAAGAAAAAAAAATAATAATAATAAAAAATATATATATTAAGTATTTATGTGTTTTTAATAAAAATGTTAGGGTAGAGAGCAGGTGATTGAACACACAAAGGCGTAATGTTGAAGGCGAACACATAACACACACACATATATATATTTGGCATGTCTGATTAAAGGATTTATATTTCTGTCCATCCAGTCCTGAGATTTACACAGCTGTGCCACACAGCCAGGTGTGTCCTCTCCCCACCGCCAGCCTGCTGACTGTGCAGTGAAAGAGCAGAAGACTGCTAAGGCCCTCCCTCTGCTCACTCTGCTCTCTCCTCCTATCAGTGTTTCCTTTTCTGAACATTTTCAGCAAACCTGATTGGCTCCCAGTCCTCCTCTCCCTCTGCCAGTCTGAGCTCTGCCTCAGGAGGCTGATACCGGGACCCGGGTTCAGGTACTCGCACGCCCATTGAATGATTTTCCGTGGCCACCTACCTGCATGAATTGGTGCTTCCGTTATCCGCCCCTTGGTACAAGTGACACACGCCCGCACTTCTCACCCGCTTTAGCTCCGGAGATGCATCTGCATCAGAGTCGGCTGTTTAGTAACGGAAATTTGTTAGGCGGCGAGGCCCCTGCGGGGGGGCGAGGCCTAAGGCGGCCGCCTAATTAGAGAGCCGCCTCTGCTATCGGGATTTCAGTTTTTTTTGTGTGGAGAAAACGCAGCTCACATCCAGACACAAACGGTTTTAAGGAATTTAATTTTTTTAATTTTTCAAATCACATCGATATTAAAACATTATAAGAGTAAAAATCCACCCGAAATCCCTGCAGAAAAAAAATGGCGTCCATCCCCTCCCCCCCCCCCCCGCCCCCCTCTCCCCTCCCCCCCCCGTGTTACCCCAAAAATACTGCATGAAGCACCTGTGAATGGTGGACCGCCGGCAACTGGCGAGCACAACATAGAGCGGCGGCGGCGGCGGAACACTCGCCACCATCGCCCCGCCTCCTCTTGTGCAAATATTGCCGTGAAATGAGTCATGTGCTTTGTCCCTACGAAGGGCCCCCCATGGAGCCCCCCCCAAACCTCGGGGTCCATCCCACGTGCCGGCCCTCTAGGACGTGGAGCAATGCTCTCCTTTCTCTTGGCCCGCCTGGCCCTTTTTGATACTGTCTACGGTGAGCAGCGTGTTCATCTCGTTCTGCCGGCTCTCGTGGCCCCGGTAGGAATCTTCGTGTCGGATACGCCTCCTGGCGCAAGCCTTCCCGACCAGGAAGAAAAGCTCGGAGACGTTGAGGAGGATGCAGATCCCCGAGGTGACCAGCATGAAGATGGTGAAGATGGTCTTCTCGGTGGGGCGAGACACGAAGCAGTCCACGGTGTTGGGGCAGGGGTATTCTCCGCACTTGACCAGGCGTATCATGGCGTAGCCGGGGTAGATGTGGTAGAAGAGGTACATGAAGGCCACTTCGAAGACGATCCTGAAGATCACGCTCATGGTGTAGGTCCACCACAGGGTGCCGGAGATGCGGATCTTGTGCTTTTTCACGTCCGCCAGCTCCTTGGGGTCGTCGTGGCCGGTGAGTTTCAAGAGTTTCTTCTCCTGGTGCTGGAGGTGAGCCACGTGCATGGCCACCAGGAGGGCCGGCGTGGACACGATGATCAGCTGGAGGGCCCACAGGCGGATGTGGGAGATGGGGAAGAAGTGGTCGTAGCAGACGCTGTTACATCCGGGCTGTTGGGTGTTGCAGGCGAAGGAGGACTTCTCGTCCCCCCAAACGCTCTCCGCGGCCACCACCAGCACCATGATACGGAAGATGAAGACCACCGAGAGCCAAATGCGCCCGATGCCCGTGGAATGGCGGTTCACACCGCTCAGGATCCCGTACAATCCGGCCCAATTCATCCTGGATCAGCTGTGAGGGGAAGAAACAGAGGAGTCAGTCAACTGCCACCATATATATATATATAATACCCCCCGAGACCCCCAGAGAGCCCAACCCCCCACCACTAAGGGTAGAACAGAATTAGATATCAAGTCAAGACCCGCTGTATGATAGTGAATGGCAGACTCAGCCTGGACCTCCCACCAGACCACGTCCCCTACGCGTTTCACTCTGCCCACTGGAGCTTACTCATGGGGGGTGGATAAAGAAACTATGCCAGACCACGCCCCTAACGCGTTTCACTCTGCCCACCAGCGCTTACTCATGGGTGGGGGGATAAAGAAACAATGCAAGGCCACGCCCCCAAAGAGTTTCACTCTGCCCACTGGAGCTTACTCATGGGGGGTGGATAAAGAAACTAACACCAGACCACGCCCCAACGCGTTTCACTCTGCCCACTGGAGCTTACTCATGGGGTGTGGATAAAGAAACAATGCCAGGCCACGCCCCCAAAGAGTTTCACTCTGCCTACTGGAGCTTACTCATGGAGAAGGATAAAGAAACTAACGCCAGACCACGCCCAACGATTTTTCCTCTGCCCACTGGAGCTTACTTATGGGGGTGGATAAAGAAACTATGCCAGGCCACGCCCCCAAAAGCATTTCACTCTGCCCACTGAAGCTTACTCATGGGGGGGGGGGGGGATAAAGAATCTATGCTAGGCCACGCCCCCAAAAGCGTTTCACTCTGCCCACTGAAGCTTACTCATGGAGATGGATAAAGAAACGCCAGACCACGCCCAACGCATTTCCCTCTGCCCACCGGAGCTTAGTTATGGGGATGGATAAAGAAACTAACGCCAGACCACGCCCAACGCATTTCCCTCTGCCCACCGGAGCTTACTTATGGGGATGGATAAAGAAATGATGCCAGGCCACGCCCCCAAAGTGTTTCCCTCTGCCCACCAGAGCTTACTCATGGAGATGGATAAAGAAACTAACGCCAGAACATGCCCCCAACACGTGCTGGCCAGAATTTCCCTCTGCCTACTGGAGCTTACTCATGGGTAGTGGATAAAGAAACTATGCCAGGCCACACCCCCAACGTGTTTCCCTCTGCCCACTGGGAGCTTACTCATGGGGAATGGATAAAGAAACTAACACCAGAGGAGGTGTGCGCACATACAGCACCTCAAAGTAGATGTACCCCCAATCATAGAAGCTTTAATATGTCACCGTCATTTCAAAAGTCAGATTCAGTATTTATAAATCTGAAAATTACAATAAAATAATCCCCGGTGATCCCACCATGAAAGTCACTTCCTGTTACAGGGTGACAACACTGTGCCTCTATCTCCCAATTATGCTCCTGTGTTTGTCACCCTGTCACATGGACTTTCAACAGAGACTCAAATGGAGGTCACTTCCTGTTACAGGGTGACAGCACATGAGGGAGCACATGGGGGAGCGAGGGATAGGGTGACCACATTTCCAAACTGCCATTTAGGGACTCCCCCCTCCTTCACAAAAATTTGCCAATTTTAAAGGCTTTTATGCAAGTAATTGGCCATAATAGGTATGGGGGTCCGGGTACTGCCAATGCAACATTTTTTTTACAATTTTTCAGGATTCTATTAAGTGCAACAATAAAAATGAACATATCCTCTAAATATAGTGGCTGGGGGGTCCCCTTAGTCTGCCTATAAAGTGGTGCATGTGTACCACGTATAGAACCTGCTGCAGCAAAAATTACATTTCTAAAGAGTCAAATCACATTTAAATTGACTCACGGTTGCTATTGGAAAGAAAAAGCACATAAAAAACATAGTGCCCCCTACCCCTAGCCCATACCAGACCCCTCACCCATACCAGACCCCTCACCCAAAAGCACCTTGTCCCCATCCTACCCTGGCTGGTGGTCGTGGTGGCATGCAGGCAGGGGGATTATCAGAATCTGGAAGCCCCCAAAGGACCCAAAGGTTCTGGAATGGACTAGGGGAGGGGGACCCCACGCCGTTTTTTTTTCTATTGGCAGCTTTTTTTTATTCAGCTGTCAGCGGGGAAGCCCATTGACAGCTGATGACTCATCAGTTGTTAAGGATGCCGGATACCCAGCCCCCGCTCCTTAACAATCAGCGTTTACTGCGCACTGGTTGGGCGCAGTGCATTGCAGGGCATTTGGCGGGTTGAACACCCTGGGCTGGGAAACAGACAGTTTTCATTGTGGGCTCATCGGGTGGCTGTGTCAGCTTCATTCCGGGACACTGTATTGTCCTGGAATGAAGGTGCCCGGGACCCGGGACAGAACTGCAAAATGCGGGACTGTCCCGGGCAATCCGGGACATGTGGTCACCCTAGCGAGGGAGCACATGGGGGACCGAGGGAGCACATGGGGGAGCGAGGGAGCACATGGGGGACCGAGGGAGCACATGGGGGAGCGAGGGAGCACATGGGGGAGCGAGGGAGCACATGGGGGACCGAGGGAGCACATGGGGGAGCGAGGGAGCACATGGGGGAGCGAGGGAGCACATGGGGCAGCAAGGGAGCACATGGGGGACCGAGGAAGCACATGGGGGAGCGAGGGAGCACATGGGGGAGCGAGGGAGCACATGGGGGAGCGAGAGAGCACATGGGGGAGCGAGGGAGCACATGGGGGACCGAGGAAGCACATGGGGGAGCGAGGGAGCACATGGGGGAGCGAGAGAGCACATGGGGGAGCGAGGGAGCACATGGGGGAGCGAGGGAGCACATGGGGGACCGAGGGAGCACATGGGGGAGCGAGGGAGCACATGGGGGACAGAGGGAGCACATGGGGGACCCGAGGGAGCACATGGGGAGCAAGGGAGCACATGGGGGACCCGAGGGAAAACATGGGGGAGCGAGGGAGCACATGGGGGGAGCGAGGAAGCACATGGGGGAGCGAGGGAGCACATGGGGGAGCGAGGGAGCACATGAGGGAGCGAGGGAGCACATGAGGGACTGAGGGAGCACATGGGGGAGCGATGGAGCACATGGGGGGAGCGAGGGAGCACATGGGGGAGCGAGGGAGCACATGGGGGACCGAGGAAGCACATGGGGGAGCGAGGGAGCACATGGGGGAGCGAGGGAGCACATGGGGGAGCGAGAGAGCACATGGGGGAGCGAGGGAGCACATGGGGGACCGAGGAAGCACATGGGGGAGCGAGGGAGCACATGGGGGAGCGAGAGAGCACATGGGGGAGCGAGGGAGCACATGGGGGAGCGATGGAGCACATGGGGGGAGCGAGGGAGCACATGGGGGAGCGAGGGAGCACATGGGGGACCCGAGGGAGCACATGGGGAGCGAGGGAGCACATGGGGGACCCGAGGGAAAACATGGGGGAGCGAGGGAGCACATGGGGGGAGCGAGGAAGCACATGGGGGAGCGAGGGAGCACATGGGGGAGCGAGGGAGCACATGGGGGAGCGAGGGAGCACATGGGGGACTGAGGGAGCACATGGGGGAGCGAGGGAGCACATGGGGGGAGCGAGGGAGCACATGGGGGAGCGAGGGAGCACATGGGGGACCCGAGGGAGCACATGGGGAGCGAGGGAGCACATGGGGGACCCGAGGGAAAACATGGGGGAGCGAGGGAGCACATGGGGGGAGCGAGGAAGCACATGGGGGAGCGAGGGAGCACATGGGGGAGCGAGGGAGCACATGAGGGAGCGAGGGAGCACATGAGGGACTGAGGGAGCACATGGGGGAGCGAGGGAGCACATGGGGGGAGCGAGGGAGCACATGGGGGAGCGAGGGAGCACATGGGGGAGCGAGGGAGCACATGGGGGACCCGAGGGAGCACATGGGGGAGCGAGGGAGCACATGGGGGGAGCGAGGGAGCACATGGGGGGAGCGAGGGAGCACATGGGGGAGCGAGGGAGCACATGGGGGACAGAGGGAGCACATGGGGGAGCGAGGGAGCACATGGGGGACCCGAGGGAGCACATGGGGGAGCGAGGGAGCACATGGGGGGAGCGAGGGAGCACATGGGGGGAGCGAGGGAGCACATGGGGGACAGAGGGAGCACATGGGGACAGAGGGAGCACATGGGGGAGCGAGGGAGCACATGGGGGAGCGAGGGAGCACATGGGGGACCCGAGGGAGCACATGGGGGAGCGAGGGAGCACATGGGGGGAGCGAGGGAGCACATGGGGGGAGCGAGGGAGCACATGGGGGACAGAGGGAGCACATGGGGGACAGAGGGAGCACATGGGGGAGCGAGGGAGCACATGGGGGACATATATTGGTACGATTCCATGTATTTTCCTCCTGTGGCAGCTGAATTTCAACAAGAGGGAGAGGAGGAGAAGCCAACTTTCAGCTGCTGCAGGAGGAAAACACAGATCAGTTCCACTAAATTGCACCCCGCCGCCTCTCCCATCCAGGTTACGAGGGTCGGCAAGGAAGGATTGCGGTTTACCTGTCACCTGCTCGACCATTGATGGGTTGCCACCCCCAGGATTAGGGTGTGCCCAGGCACATCTGGCACACCCCTTGCGCACACCTATGCATGGAGGTTACTTCCTGTTATAGGGTGACAACGATCCGACCCTTTAAGATTTTTGCTCTATAGATCATTTCCTAATTTCAATATAAATCAGGGGGGGGGGGGGTCAGTAGCCACATGTCTCTATATCCTATATACTGATTGTATGTATCCAGGGCCGCCATCAGGGGGGTACAGGCAGTACTCCTGTAAGGGGCCCGGAGGTCCCCAGGGGCCCGGATGGCAACATCCTTTTTTTTTTTTGTAAGGGGCCTTTTTTTATATTATTAAACAGCCCAGAGGTTCCCAGGCCCCCGGATAGCAACCCCCCTTTTTTTTTTTATTTATTTTATGTCATTTAAAAAAAAAAAAATTGTAAGGGGCCCGATGGCAACCCCCCCTTTTTTATTTTTTATTTTTTTTATAAAAAGAAAATCATTTATTTTCTATATATATTATTATTATTAAAGGGCCCATAGGTCCCCAGGCCCCCCTGGATGGCAACCCCCCCTTTTTTTTTATTTATTTTATAACATTTAAAATATATATATATATTTCTGTGAGGATGACAACCCCCCCTTTTTTTCTTTATAAAAATAAAATATTTTTTTCTATATATATATATAAAACAAATATTTTTATTAAAGGGCCCATAGGTCCCCAGGCCCCCCGGATGGCAACCCCCCTTTTTAAAAAAATTTTTTTTATAACATTAAAAAAATAAATGTTTTATATATATATATTTTTTTATTATTAAAAGGCCCGGAGGTCCCCAGGGCCCCGGGTGGCACCCCCCCCCCCCCCTCTAAATAACCCATGTCATATTTTTTTATTGGCTTTAACTATAATTTTGAAGCAATTTGTAATATAAAATTGTATTTTAAGAAAAAAGAGAAAAAAAAAAAGACCAAAAAAAGATACAAAATCAACAAAAAGGTAAATAAAACATTTAAAGTGACAGTACACATATAATAAATATCAAACACACACAAAAAAATACAAAAATCACGATAAATACACCGAACCCCCCCCCCCCCCCCCCTCCCCCGTCCATACAGAACACAATAGAGATCTCTATATAGAGATCACAGAGATTCCATTAGCAGAAAAAAATTAATTTCACCCCCAAATCCCTCCAATTGTATTCTCTGATCTCTGGGGATCCTCACGGGATCTCACCCCCATATACTATAGCGCAGCATTGTGATCCACTGACATCATCACAACGTTACATGATTAGTCCCGGTGATAATTTGATGAATAAATTGATATAAAATACGTTTCGGTCTCTTACCTCCCGCCTCCCCCGAGGTAAGAGAGCGCGACGTCTTTGAACCTCGGAGTATGTAGGCAAAGGACACGCCCCCTGCCACACCCACCGTTACGCAGACCGCAAAAGATTAATAAGCAAAAAAATGACCGGTTAGTCCACATGTGATGTGCCCCCCCCCCCCCCCCGCTTTTCTGTCCAGTCACAATGATAGTCACTGAGAGGAGGGAGGCTTCCTGCAATATGACACTATCAGAGCACAGAGGGACAACTGGGGGGGGCAGAGGGACAACCAAGAAAAAAATTAGGGACAACTGAGGAGGACAACCTGGAAGGAAAGAGGGAAAACTGAGATGGACGGAGGGACAACTGAGGACTGAGGCACAACCGAGGAGGATAGAGGGACAACCTAGAAGAAAAGAGGGACAACTGAAGTGGACAGAGGGACAACTAAGGAGAAAAAAGAGGCAACCAAGGAGGACAGAGGGACAACCAAGGAGGACACAGGGACAACCAAGGAGGACACAGGGACAACCAAGGAGGACACAGGGACAACCAAGGAGGACACAGGGACAACCAAGGAGGACACAGGGACAACCAAGGAGGACACAGGGACAACCAAGGAGGACACAGGGACAACCAAGGAGGACACAGAGACAACCAAGGAGGACACAGAGACAACCAAGGAGGACACAGGGACAACCAAGGAGGACACAGAGACAACCAAGGAGGACACAGAGACAACCAAGGAGGACACAGGGACAACCAAGGAGGACACAGGGACAACCAAGGAGGACGCAGAGACAACCAAGGAGGACACAGGGACAACCAAGGAGGACGCAGGGACAACCAAGGAGGACGCAGAGACAACCAAGGAGGACGCAGGGACAACCAAGGAGGACGCAGGGACAACCAAGGAGGACACAGAGACAACCAAGGAGGACACAGGGACAACCAAGGAGGACACAGGGACAACCAAGGAGGACACAGAGACAACCAAGGAGGACACAGGGACAACCAAGGAGGACACAGAGACAACCAAGGAGGACACAGGGACAACCAAGGAGGACACAGGGACAACCAAGGAGGACACAGGGACAACCAAGGAGGACACAGAGACAACCAAGGAGGACACAGGGACAACCAAGGAGGACACAGGGACAACCAAGGAGGACACAGAGACAACCAAGGAGGACACAGGGACAACCAAGGAGGACACAGGGACAACCAAGGAGGACACAGAGACAACCAAGTAGGACACAGAGACAACCAAGGAGGACACAGAGACAACCAAGGAGGACACAGAGACAACCAAGGAGGACACAGAGACAACCAAGGAGGACACAGGGACAACCAAGGAGGACACAGGGACAACCAAGGAGGACACAGAGACAACCAAGGAGGACACAGAGACAACCAAGGAGGACACAGAGACAACCAAGGAGGACACAGGGACAACCAAGGAGGACACAGAGACAACCAAGGAGGACACAGAGACAACCAAGGAGGACACAGAGACAACCAAGGAGGACACAGAGACAACCAAGGAGGACACAGGGACAACCAAGGAGGACACAGAGACAACCAAGGAGGACACATGGGCAACCAAGGAGGACACAGAGACAACCAAGGAGGACACAGAGACAACTGAGGAGAGCAGAGGAACAACTAAGGAGGATAGGGGGACAACTGAGGGCAGAGGGGCAGTTGAGGAGGACAAATGGACAACTTAGAAGTAAAGAGGGACAACTGAGGAAAGAGGAACATCTTAGGAGGAAAGAGAGGCAATTGAGGAGGACAGAGGGACAACTGAGGAGGATAAGGGGATATATGAGGACAGAGGGACAATTGAGGAGGATAAGGGGATATATGAGGACAGAGGGACAACTGAGGAGGACAGAGAGACAACTGAGGAGGACAGAGGGACAACCTAGAATGAAAGAGGGACAACTTAGGAGAAAAGAGGGACAGAGTGGTTTAGTCATAAAAGAGGGACAGAGGGATTTGGTCCTAATAAGGGACAGTCCCTCCTAATCAGCAATCAGACAATATCCAGCGAGTAGAAGGAAGACCTGTAATGTCTCCATTCACTCCGATACATTGTTTCCATTTTGATCATTTCAGAACATAAATCTGATTGTTCTAGAAGGGATCAGGTGGACTAATGTCCCTCTGATGACGGTTGGTCCCTCTGATGACGGTTGGCTCATCTGGTGACGTACCTCCCTGGCGTAGTGATGGCGGCTGCCTCGTCTCGTCCAGTCCCACAACTTTTGGCCATTCTAAGGAATATTTGATGTGCAGCCTCCTCGTCCCCCAAACACATTCCACAGAGGAGGAGTAGAAGTCACCATCATTGTGAAAAGTCCCCGCTCTGTCCCTTCTCTGTCCCCTCTCTGTCCCCTCTCTGTCCCTGCTCTGTCCCTCCCCGCTCTGTCCCCTCTCTGTCCCTGCTCTGTCCCTCCCCGCTCTGTCCCCTCTCTGTCCCGGCTCTGTCCCCTCTCTGTCCCGGCTCTGTCCCCTCTCTGTCCCGGCTCTGTCCTAGCTCTGTCCCGGCTCTGTCCCGGCTCTGTCCCCTCTCTGTCCCGGCTCTGTCCCCTCTCTGTCCCGGCTCTGTCCTAGCTCTGTCCCGGCTCTGTCCCCTCTCTGTCCCTGCTCTGTCCTAGCTCTGTCCCGGCTCTGTCCCGGCTCTGTCCCCTCTCTGTCCCCTCTCTGTCCCGGCTCTGTCCCCTCTCTGTCCCCTCTCTGTCCTAGCTCTGTCCCGGCTCTGTCCTAGCTCTGTCCCGGCTCTGTCACCTCTCTGTCCCGGCTCTGTCCCCTCTCTGTCCCGGCTCTGTCCCGGCTCTGTCCCCTCTCTGTCCCGGCTCTGTCCCGGCTCTGTCCCCGCTCTGTCCCGGCTCTGTCCCCTCTCTGTCCCCTCTCTGTCCCGGCTCTGTCCCCTCTCTGTCCCCTCTCTGTCCCCTCTCTGTCCCCGCTCTGTCACCTCTCTGTCACCTCTCTGTCACCTCTCTGTCCCCTCTCTGTCCCCGCTCTGTCCCCTCTCTGTCCCCTCTCTGTCCCCGCTCTGTCCCCGCTCTGTCCCGGCTCTGTCCTCTCTCTGTCCCCTCTCTGTCCCCGCTCTGTCCCCTCTCTGTCCCCGCTCTGTCCCCTCTCTGTCCTCTCTCTGTCCCCTCTCTGTCCCCTCTCTGTCCCCGCTCTGTCCCCTCTCTGTCCTCTCTCTGTCCCCTCTCTGTCCCCTCTCTGTCCCGGCTCTGTCCCGGCTCTGTCCCCTCTCTGTCCCGGCTCTGTCCCCTCTCTGTCCCCTCTCTGTCCCCTCTCTGTCCCGGCTCTGTCCCCGCTTGGTCACCTCTCTGTCCCCTCTCTGTCCCCTCTCTGTCCCCGCTCTGTCCCCTCTCTGTCCTCTCTCTGTCCCCTCTCTGTCCCGGCTCTGTCCCCGCTTGGTCACCTCTCTGTCCCCTCTCTGTCCCGGCTCTGTCCCCGCTCTGTCCCCTCTCTGTCCTCTCTCTGTCCCCTCTCTGTCCCCTCTCTGTCCCCGCTCTGTCCCCTCTCTGTCCCCTCTCTGTCCCCTCTCTGTCCCCTCTATGTCCCCTCTCTGTCCTCTCTCTGTCCCCGCTCTGTCCCCTCTCTGTCCCCTCTCTGTCCCCTCTCTGTCCCCTCTATGTCCCCTCTCTGTCCTCTCTCTGTCCCCGCTCTGTCCCCTCTCTGTCCCCTCTCTGTCCTCTCCGGAATCTGCCTGTCATCTCAGCACATGTTTTGGTTTAAGTCTTTTACTTGATACATAAAAGTCTATTTATCGACCTTCCCTCCCCTCCCCTCCATTCCACAGCCACAAGGAATGAAGATTCTCAGGTTTGGTGTGACGACCTGTGGAAAATGTCACCCACATACAGCGTCACCTCCTGAAT
>NW_024404809.1:0-27552 GCF_905171775.1 Rana temporaria
GCGGAGCAAACCAATCATCTGATAATAAATGTCATTCCCAAATCTGAGTGTTCGTGTCCCGATCTGGGGGGGGTCCGCCTCCGAGGAGATCACAGGCGATAGAGTGCCCTCCCACCCTGAGACTCCTCCCCCACACAACCCCTCCCACACTGAGACTCCTCCCCTACACACAACCCCTCCCACCCTGAGACTCCTCCCCTACACACAACCCCTCCCACACTGAGACTCCTCCCCCACACACAGCCCCTCCCACCCTGAGACTCCTCCCCCACACACAGCCCCTCCCACCATGAGACTCCTCCCCCAAGAAATATCAAGAATGTTACAAATATAGGAAAGGCTGCACCAGACCATGGAAATAAATCAGGCAGCGGTGGGATTTGAACCCCGGGCCCCAGACCAATGCGGGGGTCGGGTTGTGTAAGAAGTCGGTGAGCCACAAGCAGGTTGGTGATCTCCCGGCCGGGTCTCTATCTTTGGTACGGAGGGTTCCCTGTGTCCTCCTGAAATAGGAGAAGGAAGGGGGAGGTAGGTGAGCAGGTTGGTGATCTCCCAGCCGGGTCTCTATCTTTGGTACGGAGGGTTCCCTGAAATAGGAGAAGGAAGGGGGAGGTAGGTGAGCAGGTTGGTGATCTCCCGGCTGGGTCTCTATCTTTGGTACGGAGGGTTCCCTGAAATAGGAGAAGGAAGGGGGAGGTAGGTGAGCAGAGGTGAGTAGCTCAGTGGGTAAGGACGGTGATCAGGGCGGTGACGACCCGAGTTCGAATCCCGGAGCGGATTGGATGGACATGAATGGCCCAGAGAAGGAGAATGTGATGAAGGGCCCATACAACCAAAGCTGGGGCCCCTGAGTGATCCGGGCGGAAGTCCCTCAGGGGAGGAGCTTTGTGACTGGAGGCCCGGCAATGACCTCAGAGGTTCAGGATCAAATCTCAGCTACTTCTTGGAATTTTTACTCTTTTATGACTTTTATTCTTGAAATAGTAGAACCAACACACAAGTCACTGAGCAGAGGCGAGTAGCTCAGTGGGTAAGAGCAGCAACCAGGGCGCCATGGACGTGAGATCAAACCCCGTAGTCCCCAGGTCACGTCTCTGAGTGGATTGGAGGGAAGGAATCACTGACAGAGGCGGCATTGACTCGAGTTCATATCTCTGAGTGAGTTGGGTGGATGAGAATCACTCAGTGATGGAAGGACCGTAGACCCGCATTCATATCCTGCAGACCCCCCATTCATATCCTGCAGACCCCCCCATGCTCAAATCCCTGAGGGAAAGCTTGGAGGCCATGGACACCCCACCAGTCTGCTCCAGTCCCAGGTCCCCACCGGCCTGTAACATGTGTGGCATTACCTTAGGTTGTGGACATCACGCTTCTTCCGTCCATGGTCTGTGACATCACTGCAACATATATAAATAGAATGGGCTGTCTTACCGGGGCAGCCCATTACAAACTCTTGTACTTAACAAAAATTTCAATTTTTGTCTTCCAACCATTCCCCAATATATAGGGGGCCCCTCAGTTACAACACAGTACCTGAGCCCCCTACTGGTGGGCTGGAAACATTCTCCACCAACAGGGGGGAACTCAGGAACTGCACAGCCCCTGGAACTCACCAACCTCCACCAGAGGGATTTGAACCCACAGCCTTCATCACCCCAGTCTGAGTCCTTACTCTCTGAGCCATCACCTGCACTCAGACATCAAGGGGTTCCTTCTCATAGTTCAGGTATTAATCTGCTGCAAATAAATAAAGAGAGGCCGAGCCTTGAACCTGCGACTCCAAAACCTCTGGGGGGGTCACTGACTGACTACCAACCCTCAGAGCCACCTACCTGACTACCAACCCTCAGAGCCACCTACCTGGCTGACTACCAACCCTCAGAGCCACCTACCTGGCTACCAACCCGCAGAGCCACCTACCTGGCTGGAGGAGAAGTCTGATTCAGATAATCATCAATCACAAAGGAAATAATGAGCTGCCGGCCCCGGGATTCCATCTCACGTCTCCAGAACTTTCCCCAGAATATAGGCGACCCAACTACCTGAGCCGTGAGGGAGGAGGACCTACCGGCCAACGTTCTCATCCTCCTATTTCCTATCCATCGGGTGCGAGCAAAACAGAGGAAACACGCCGAGTCCCACCATCCAGACTATAGAGAGGGGGAGGGGAGGAACAGTCTAAGTCCTCCGGGGAAAATAGATGAAATTTAGTCCATTAAAGGGTTAGAAAATAGGAAAGTTCTGAAGGTGGGGGAGGAGAAGTCCTGGGAGAGGTGACAGTCCTTCCGTCTGACAGACATGAGATCAAATCCCAGAGCCGTCCGCCGCACATCCATTCCCGAGCTCTCCGGTGAGGGGTGGAAATCTTAGTCTTCGGACTTGTTGGGTAAGATTTACATTTTTTCAAAGTCCAACCAATGACAGTAGAGGAACATATTCTAAATCCCATCATAATATAAATACGCACCAAGTCACCTACTGGAGGACCTAAATCATCACTACCCTTCTCCACCACCAGGGGGGGCTCAGGCACTGCACAGCACCTGGAACTCACCAACCTCCACCACCAGGGGGGGCTCAGGCACTGCACAGCCCCTGGAACTCACCAACCTCCACCACCAGGGGGGACTCAGGCACTGCACAGCCCCTGGAGCTCACCAACCTCCACCACCAGAGGATCAAGCACTGCACAGCCCCTGGAACTCTCCAATCTCCACCAGAGGGATTTGAACCCACATCCTTCATCACACCAGTCTGAGTCCTTACTCTCTGAGCCATCACCTGCACTCAGACACCAAGGTGTTCCTTCTCATAGTTCAGGTATTAATCTGCTGCAAATAAATAGAGGCTTTAAGAGGTTTCCACGGGGAGATCGACTGACATCCAACCGGGGAGATCGACTGACATCCAACCGGGGAGATCGTCCGCTGGGATTCTCCGTCCCCCGGAGAAAATAGAAGAAAAATATTCCATTAATGTTGATTCGTGTGATTTGGAGATTTTCCTTTTTCCTTTACAATAAAAATGTTAAAAAAAATTATATTTATTAAAATGATCCAAACAGAAAACTTCTGAAGGTGGGGGAGGAGAAGGCCAGGGGCTGAGAGGTGGGAGTGGCGGAGTGGATAGGACCTCTGCCAGACAAACAGATCGGACATGAGATCGGATCCCAGAGCCGTCCGCTTCAGTTCCTGCGGGGGGTTCACCCTAAAAACAATTTGTACCCTTAGATTGAGGCTCATTCTGTGAAGGGGAATCGGAAATGGAAGCCGTACTTACCGTTTTAGAGAGCGATCTTCTCCGCCGCTTCCGGGTATGGTCTTCGGGAGCGGGCTTCCGACGGTCGCATCCATCGCAGGCTTCCGGCGGTCGCATCCATCGCGTCACGAGTAGCCGAAAGAAGCCGAACGTCGGTGCGGCTCTATACGACGCCTGCGCACCGACGTTCGGCTACTTTCGGAAAATCGTGACGCGTTGTATGTGACCGTCGGAAGCCTGTCCATCAAATAGGAACGCCCGCTCCCGAAGACCCATACCCGGAAGCGGCGGAGAAGATCGCGCTCTAAAACGGTAAGTACGGCTTCCATTTCCGATTCCCCTTCACAAAATGAGCCGCAATCTAATGTTAGAAATGTAATTTCCGGGGGAACCTCCACTTTAACATTGCCTGGACCCCGGGGCCCCTCCGGCCCCCAACATGCAATTTCTCTCTCCATCTTCTCTGAGACAATAAATAGGAGATTCAGAGTCACTTCACTGCGGCTGAGGTAAGAAAACGGCAAAAAGACGGGAAGAGTCATTGGGCCGATTCACATAGAGATACGATGGCGTACCTCCTGATCCCCCAGCGTATCTCCTGATTCCTCCTGATCCCCCGGCGTATCTCCTGATCCCCCGGCGGATCTCCTGATCCCCCGGCGTATCTCCTGATCCACCGGCGGATCTCCTGATATCTCCTGATTCCCCGGCGGATCTCTGAGTCCTGCCGGTCGGATCTCTGAGTCCTGCCGGTCGGATCTATGCGGCTGATTCATAGAATCAGGTTCCGCATTGATATCCCTAAGATCCGACACCTGTAAGTGTGTTACACCGTCGGATCTTAAGCTGCAATTCCCGGCCGGCCGCTAGGTGTAAGGTAAGGTCTACAGGATTGGATATATCAGTTTGTAAATGGATAGAAAACTGGCTGAAAGACAGAATTCAGAGAGTCGTGGTCAATGATTCTTACTCTGAATGGTCCAATGTGATCAGTGGTGTACCCCAAGGTTCAGTGTGATCAGTGGTGTACCCCAAGGTTCAGTGTGATCAGTGGTGTACCCCAAGGTTCAGTGTTATCAGTGGTGTACCCCGAGGTTCAGTGTTATCAGTGGTGTACCCCACGGTTCCGTGTTATCAGTGGTGTACCCCAAGGTTCAGTGTTATCAGCGGTGTACCACAAGGTTCAGTGTTATCAGTGGTGTACCCCTAGATTCAGTGTTATCAGTGGTGTACCCCAAGGTTCAGTGTTATCAGTGGTGTACCCCGAGGTTCAGTGTTATCAGTGGTGTACCCCAAGGTTCAGTGTTATCAGTGGTGTACCCCAAGGTTCAGTGTTATCAGTGGTGTACCCCAAGGTTCAGTGTGATCAGTGGTGTACCCCAAGGTTCAGTGCTGGGACCCTTACTTTTCAATATATTTATAAATGATATTGGGTCTGAGATGAAAAGTAACATTTCTGTCTTTGCAGATGACACCAAGCTATGCAGGGGAATAACGTCCTTGCAGGATGTCTCCAATTTACAAGCCGACCTCAATGCTCTGTCTGATTGGGCGACTGAGTGGCAGATGAGGTTTAATGTAGATAAATGTAAAGTTATGCACTTGGGGGCTAAGAATATGCATCATACATACTAGGGGGAGTACAACTGGGGGGATCTGTAGTGGAGAAGGATCTGGGGGGGTCCGTAGTGGAGAAGGATCTGGGGGGGTCCGTAGTGGAGAAGGATCTGGGGGGAGTCTGTAGTGGAGAAGGATCTGGGGGGAGTCTGTAGTGGAGAAGGATCTGGGGGGGTCCGTAGTGGAGAAGGATCTGGGGGGGATCTGTAGTGGAGAAGGATCTGGGGGGGATCTGTAGTGGAGAAGGATCTGGGGGATCTGTAGTGGAGAAGGATCTGGGGGGATCTGTAGTGGAGAAGGATCTGGGGGGATCTGTAGTGGAGAAGGATCTGGGGGTTTTAGTTGATCATAAGCTCAATAATAACATGCAATGCCAAGCTGCGGTCTCCAGAGCGAGGAAAGTCCTTTCTTGTATTAAGAGAGGGATGGACTCCAGAGAGAGAGATATCATTTTGCCCCTGTACAAATCATTAGTAAGACCTCATCTGGAATATGAAGTTCAGTTTTGGGCCCCAGTTCTCAGAAAGGATATCGGAGAACTGGAGAAAGTGCAGAGAAGAGCAACCAAACTGATAAGAGGCATGGAGGAGCTCAGCTATGAGGAAAGATTAGAGGAACTGAATTTATTCTCTCCTGAGAAGAGGAGAATAAGGGGGGATATGATCAACATGTACAAATATATAAGAGGTCCATACAGTGAGCTTGGTGTTGAGTTATTCACTTTACGGTCATCACTGAGGACAAGGGGGCACTCTTTACGTCTAGAGGAAAAGAGATTTCACCTCCAAATACGGAAAGGTTTCTTCACAGTAAGAGCTGTGAAAATGTGGAACAGACTCCCTCCAGAGGTGGTTCTGGCCAGCTCAGTAGATTGCTTTAAGAAAGGTCTGGATTCTTTCCTAAATGTACAGAATATAACTGAGTACTAAGATTTGTAGGTAAAGTTGATCCGGGTAAATCCGATTGCCTCTCGGGGGATCAGGAAGGAATTTTTTCCCCTGCTGTAGCAAATTGGATCTCATGCTCTGCTGGGGTTTTTTGCCTTCCTCTGGATCATCTGTGGGAATGGAGTTGGGTGTATGGGATTGTACTGTGTTTTTTTATTTTGTTTTTTTGATTTTTGTGGTTGAACTGGATGGACTTGTGTCTTTTTTCAACCTGACTAACTATGTAACTATGTAGGTGGCGTTTCGCTTTATTTACGCGAGGAATATGCAAATGAGGAGAAACGAACGACCGCCCGGCGCTTTTTTTTTACGTCGTTTGCGTTCGGCTTTTTCCGGCGTATACTTACCCCTGGGTCTATGAGGCGCAGCCAATGTTAAGTATGGCCGTCGTTCCCACATCGAATTTTGAAATTTTACGTTGTTTGCGTACGTCGATTCACAAAAGCGCTGGACGCAAGTTACGCTCACGCCGAAACCAATGACGTCCTAGCGACGTCATTGGGAGCAATGCACGCCGGGAAAATTTGCGCATGCGCCTGATTTAAATATTACACTCCCCCTAGCCGCAGAATTTGAATTCCGCCGGGGGATTTACGATACGCCGCCGCAAGTTTTGAGGTAAGTGCTTTGTGAATTAGCATTTGCTTTAAAAAATCCAAAACCAGTTCTGCCCGGTTCTTGGTTGTCAGCGGATGGAATATCTGATATCTTTATCCGGACTGGAAGCGGAATACGAGGAAAGCAGAGTGAGACCTTTCCTTACCCTCCTCCCTCTACTCCACCCCTCATACCGCCCCTCCCTCTACTCCACCCCTCACTCCCTCTACTCCACCCCTCATTCTCCCTCACTCTACTCCACCCCTCACTCTCTCTACTCCACCCCTCATCCTCCCCCTGCGCTCCCTCTACTCCACCCCTCATACTCCCTCCCTCTACTCCACCCCTCACTCTCTCTACTCCACCCCTCATCCTCCCCTGCTTTCCCTCTACTCCACCCCTCATCCTCCCTCTACTCCACCCCTCATCCTCCCCCTGCGCTCCCTCTACTCCACCCCTCATCCTCCCTCTACTCCACCCCCTCATACCACCCCTCCCTCTACTCCACCCCTCACTCCCTCTACTCCACCCCTCATACTCCCTCCCTCTACTCCACCCCTGATACCGCCCCTCCCTCTACTCCTCCCCTCACTCCCTCTACTCCACCCCTCATTCTCCCTCACTCTACTCCACCCCTCACTCTCTCTACTCCACCCCTCATCCTCCCCCTGCGCTCCCTCTACTCCACCCCTCATCCTCCCTCTACTCCACCCCTCATCCTCCACCCGCGCTCCCTCTACTCCACCCCTCATACCGCCCCTCCCTCTACTCCACCCCTCACTCCCTCTACTCCACCCCTCACTCCCTCTACTCCACCCCTCACTCTCTCTACTCCACCCCTCTTCCTCCCCCTACTCCACCCCTCATCCTCCCCCTGCGCTCCCTCTACTCCACCCCTCATCCTCCCTCTACTCCACCCCCTCATACCGCCCCTCCCTCATTCTCCCTCACTCTACTCCACCCCTCACTCTCTCTACTCCACCCCTCATCCTCCCCTTGCGCTCCCTCTACTCCACCCCTCATCCTCCCTCTACTCCACCCCTCATCCTCCCCCTGCGCTCCCTCTACTCCACCCCTCATCCTCCCTCTACTCCACCCCCTGATACCGCCCCTCCCTCTACTCCACCCCTCACTCCCTCTACTCCACCCCTCATACTCCCTCCCTCTACTCCACCCCTGATACCGCCCCTCCCTCTACTCCACCCCTCACTCCCTCTACTCCACCCCTCATTCTCCCTCACTCTACTCCACCCCTCACTCTCTCTACTCCACCCCTCATCCTCCCCCTGCGCTCCCTCTACTCCACCCCTCATCCTCCCTCTACTCCACCCCTCATCCTCCCTCTACTCCACCCCTCATCCTCCACCCGCGCTCCCTCTACTCCACCCCTCATACCGCCCCTCCCTCTACTCCACCCCTCACTCCCTCTACTCCACCCCTCATACTCCCTCACTCTACTTCACCCCTCACTCTCTCTACTCCACCCCTCTTCCTCCCCTGCGCTCCCTCTACTCCACCCCTCATCCTCCCCCTGCGCTCCCTCTACTCCACCCCTCATCCTCCCTCTACTCCACCCCCTCATACCGCCCCTCCCTCTACTCCACCCCTCACTCCCTCTACTCCACCCCTCATCCTCCCCCTGCGCTCCCTCTACTCCACCCCTCATCCTCCCTCTACTCCACCCCCTCATACCGCCCCTCCCTCTACTCCACCCCTCACTCCCTCTACTCCACCCCTCATACTCCCTCACTCTACTCCACCCCTCACTCTCTCTACTCCACCCCTCATCCTCCACCTGCGCTCCCTCTACTCCACCCCTCATCCTCCCTATACTCCACCCCTCATCCTGCCCCTGTGCTCCCTCTACTCCACCCCTCATCCTCCCCCTGCGCTCCCTCTACTCCACCCCTCATGCTCCCCCTGCGCTCCCTCTACTCCACCCCTCATGCTCCCCCTGCGCTCCCTCTACTCCACCCCTCATGCTCCCCCTGCGCTCCCTCTACTCCACCCCTCATGCTCCCCCTGCGCTCCCTCTACTCCACCCCTCATGCTCCCCCTGCGCTCCCTCTACTCCACCCCTCATGCTCCCCCTGCGCTCCCTCTACTCCACCCCTCATCCTCCACCTGCGCTCCATCTACGCCACCCCTCATCCTCCCCCTGCGCTCCCTCTACTCCACCCCTCATCCTCCTCCTGCGCTCCCTCTACTCCACCCCTCATCCTCCCCCTGCGCTCCCTCTACTCCACCCCTCATTCCCCCCTCCCTCTACTCCACCCCTCATCCTCTCCCTGCGCTCCCTCTACTCCACCCCTCATTCCCCCCTCCCTCTACTCCACCCCTCATCCTCTCCCTGCGCTCCCTCTACTCCACCCCTCATTCCCCCCTCCCTCTACTCCACCCCCTCATTCCCCCCTCCCTCTACTCCACCCCCTCATTCCCCCCTCCCTCTACTCCACCCCTCATGCTCCCCCTGCGCTCCCTCTACTCCACCCCTCATGCTCCCCCTGCGCTCCCTCTACTCCACCCCTCATGCTCCCCCTGCGCTCCCTCTACTCCACCCCTCATCCTCCCCCTGCGCTCCCTCTACTCCACCCCTCATTCCCCCCTCCCTCTACTCCACCCCTCATCCTCCCCCTGCGCTCCCTCTACTCCACCCCTCATTCCCCCCTCCCTCTACTCCACCCCTCATCCTCCCCCTGCGCTCCCTCTACTCCACCCCTCATACTCCCTCACTCTACTCCACCCCTCACTCTCTCTACTCCACCCCTCATACTCCCTCACTCTACTCCACCCCTCACTCTCTCTACTCCACCCCTCTTCCTCCCCCTGCTCCACCCCTCATCCTCCCCCTGCGCTCCCTCTACTCCACCCCTCATCCTCCCCCTGCGCTCCCTCTACTCCACCTGCGCTCCCTCTACTCCACCCCTCATCCTCCACCCGCGCTCCCTCTACTCCACCCCTCATCCTCCCCCTGCGCTCCCTCTACTCCACCCCTCATCCTCCCCCTGCGCTCCCTCTACTCCACCCCTCATCCTCCCCCTGCGCTCCCTCTACTCCATCCCTCATCCTCCCCCTGCGCTCCCTCTACTCCATCCCTCATCCTCCCCCTGCGCTCCCTCTACTCCATCCCTCATCCTCCCCCTGCGCTCCCTCTACTCCACCCCTCATCCTCCCCCTGCGCTCCCTCTACTCCACCCCTCATCCTCCCCTGCGCTCCCTCTACTCCACCCCTCATCCTCCCCCTGCGCTCCCTCTACTCCCCCCCTCATCCTCCCCCTGCGCTCCCTCTACTCCACCCCTCATCCTCCCCCTGCGCTCCCTCTACTCCACCCCTCATCCTCCCTCTACTCCACCCCTCATCCTCCCTCTACTCCACCCCTCATCCTCCCCCTGCGCTCCCTCTACTCCCCCCCTCATCCGCCCCCTGCGCTCCCTCTACTCCACCCCTCATCCTCCCTCTACTCCACCCCTCATCCTCCCTCTACTCCACCCCTCATCCTCCCTCTACTCCACCCCTCATCCTCCCCCTGCGCTCCCTCTACTCCACCCCTCATCCTCCACCTGCGCTCCCTCTACTCCACCCCTCATCCTCCCTCTACTCCACCCCTCATCCTCCCCCTGCGCTCCCTCTACTCCACCCCTCATCCTCCCCCTGCCCTCCCTCTACTCCACCCCTCATCCTCCCCCTGCCCTCCCTCTACTCCACCCCTCATCCTCCCCCTGCCCTCCCTCTACTCCACCCCTCATCCTCCACCTGCCCTCCCTCTACTCCACCCCTCAACCTCCCTCTACTCCACCCCTCATCCTCCCCCTGCGCTCCCTCTACTCCACCCCTCATCCTCCCCCTGCGCTCCCTCTACTCCACCCCTCATCCTCCCCCTGCGCGCCCTCTACTCCACCCCCTGCGCTCACTCTACTCCACCCCTCATCCTCCCCCTGCGCTCCCTCTACTCCACCCCTCATCCACCCCCTGCGCTCCCTCTACTCCACCCCTCATCCTCCCCCTGCGCTCCCTCTACTCCACCCCTCATCCTCCCCCTGCGCTCCCTCTACTCCACCCCTCATCCTCCCCCTGCGCTCCCTCTACTCCACCCCTCATCCTCCCCCTGCGCTCCCTCTACTCCACCCCTCATTCCCCCCTCCCTCTACTCCACCCCTCATCCTCCCCCTGCGCTCCCTCTACTCCACCCCTCATTCCCCCCTCCCTCTACCCCTCATTCCCCCCTCCCTCTACCCCTCATTCCCCCCTCCCTCTACTCCACCCCTCATCCTCCCCCTGCGCTCCCTCTACTCCACCCCTCATCCTCCCCCTGCGCTCCCTCTACTCCACCCCTCATTCCCCCCTCCCTCTACTCCACCCCTCATCCTCCCCCTGCGCTCCCTCTACTCCACCCCTCATTCCCCCCTCCCTCTACTCCACCCCTCATTCCCCCCTCCCTCTACTCCACCCCTCATTCCCCCCTCCCTCTACTCCACCCCTCATTCCCCCCTCCCTCTACTCCACCCCTCATACTCCCCTGCGCTCCCTCTACTCCCCCCTCCCTCTACTCCACCCCTCATACTCCCCCCTCCCTCTACTCCACCCCTCATTCCCCCCTCCCTCTACTCCACCCCTCATTCCCCCCTCCCTCTACTCCCTCACTCCACCCCTCCTACTCCCTCACTCCACCCCTCCTACTCCCTCACTCCACCCCTCCTACTCCCCTCCCTCTACTCCACCCCTCATACCCCCCTCCCTCTACTCCACCCCTCATACGCCCCTCCCTCTACTCCACCCCTCATACGCCCCTCCCTCTACTCCACCCCTTATTCCCCCCTCCCTCTACTCCACCCCTCATTCCCCCCTCCCTCTACTCCACCCCTCATACTCCCCTGCGCTCCCTCTACTCCACCCCTCATGCTCCCTCTACTCCACCCCTCATTCCCTCTACTCCACCCCTCATACTCCCTCACTCTACACCACCCCTCATACCCCCTGCGTTCCCTCTACTCCACCCATCATACCCCCTGCGTTCCCTCTACTCCACCCCTCATACCCCCTGCGCTCCGTCTACTCCTCACTCCCTCCACTCCCTTCTTTACATCTGAACCCAATAATGTGAAGGCGGAGTCCCAATAAAATGTAAATGACCAGATTAGTCTGAGGCATTACATATCTATGGGGTACTGCCCCCCTGTGGCCATATGAGGGATAACGAGTCCCTTTCCTAGGACTGGATCTGCTCATCCACCAGTGATGTCGCCCCCCTGTGGCCGTATGAGGGATAACGTGTCCCTTTCCTAGGACTGGATCTGCTCATCTACCAGTGATGTCGCCCCCCTGTGGCCATATGAGGGATAACGAGTCCCTTTCCTAGGACTGGATCTGCTCATCCACCAGTGATGTCGCCCCCCTGTGGCCATATGAGGGATAACGAGTCCCTTTCCTAGCACTGGATCTGCTCATCTACCAGTGATGTCGCCCCCCTGTGGCCATATGAGGGATAACGAGTCCCTTTCCTAGGACTGGATCTGCTCATCTACCAGTGATGTCGCCCCCCTGTGGCCGTGTGAGGGATAACGAGTCCCTTTCCTAGCACTGGATCTGCTCATCCACCAGTGATGTCGCCCTCCTGTGGCCATGTGAGGGATGACAGGAGATTTTGTCCTATAGAAGGTGCCCGGCGGCACATGGGAGGTGACGGTGCAGTGCCCCTCCCCCGAGTAGTATCAGCCCCTCCCCCCAGGAAGCAGCAGACGACAAGGTAAGAATTGAAATCATCTTTATTGCTGAACCTGCTTATAGGAGAAATCTCTAAGAAAAGGAATATATATATTTATATATTTATAGATAAGTGAGAATTCTAGAATCAGGTAACAATACAAAACTGGTCCTCTTCATCCTATCCCTGGCGAGGAGCGCGGTCACATGACAGGATACTTCCCGCCACGCCCGACTCATTACAACTGGATTTTCTATGAAGCAAAAATCGCTTTGTGTGGCGAAATACGGAACTGGAAGCGAGACGCAGACACACACCGAGGAAAATAGACCACACCCCCAACCAATCAGCCGCGTTCCTCTTCCTATGACCCCTTCATTCACAAGCAGTGATAAAAAATACAATGACATCACACGGGGGGAGGGGGGGGACGAAGAGTGACATCACACGAGGCAGGGGGAGTGACAAGTGACATCACACGAGGGGGGGGGGAGTGACAAGTGACATCACACGAGGGGGGGGGAGTGACAAGTGACATCACACGAGGGGGGGGAGTGACAAGTGACATCACACGAGGGGGGGGTGACGAGTGACATCACACGAGGGGGGGTGACGAGTGACATCACACGAGGGGGGGGGTGACGAGTGACATCACACGAGGGGGGGGGGAGTGACATCACACGAGGGGGGGGGGAGTGACATCACACGAGGGGGACGAATGTACCAAAAATCTAAAGAATAAAAAGCAGTGGGGACGATCGTGGAAAGAGCCGGGAACTGCCAATCCCACAGCTCCCCCCCCCCCCACCATGATGGACACCTAAAATCCACCAACCACGGCAGCTGCTGTGCACCCCCTGGGTACAGGTTTTTGACCCCCCATGGTGGCCTTGCTGCATTCTATAGCTACAGTCCATTACCCCCCCCCCCCCCCCCCCCCGTACCACTGATCGGTGATACCCGAAATCCACCAACCACGGCAGCTGCTGGGAACAGTTTGTAGACTCCCCTCCCCCACCTGTACCATGATACTGGAAATCCACCAACCACAGGCAGCGCTCTCCCCCCCCCCCCCTTCAAATCTACCATCCATTGACTCCCCCCCACCCTGATCTATGAGATCTGAAATCCACCGACCCCCCATGGCCTCTCTGTGGCCCCCCCCCCGTGGCCTCTCTGTGGCCCCCCCATCTACCATCCATCGGAAAATAAGAAGACAGGACAGAAGCTACACAAGTAATACAAACATCGTCCAATAAAAAAAAGCCTCCCCCTCCCCCTCCCCCCCCGGTGTAGAAGAAGCGATCCCCCGCTCTCACTACAACACCCAATCACACGAGCCGCACACACAAGCGGTCACAGCACTTTCCTTGCGTGCAGCAATATGGAGTCAGCCGGGGGCCAAAGTGAGAGAAATGTGACTGCAAGCAGACTACCCACAATGCCCCTCTGTGGGTGTGGGGGATGGTGGCGGCGTGGTAAAGCGGTGCAGTGGTGGAGGGACGGCGGGGCCCTAGACGGACAATGACACAAAGCTGTTGTACTGCTGGATGTTCCTCTTCAGGATGTCGGAGCAGGGCCCCAGGACCCGTTCAAAGCGGGGGCGGTCCAACTTCACACATTTCAGGGGCCCACGGGCCACCACAGTGGCTGCTCGGGGCCGATTCATCAGAAGGGCAATCTCACCTGGAAGGAAGAGCAAGGTCAGTGTATGACACCTCCCCTAGGGAGGGGCTTCAATGAGAGGGGAGGAGACATGTCATGGGAACCAGCCAATCAAATCAACTCACCAAAATAATCTGAAGGACCCAGCCGGCCGACTTCCACAAACTCCTCGTTCTCCGAGCGGCGCTGGAGCACGGCCGCAGTACCCTGAGGAGACCACCGGGAAATGTTACACCTGGAGGATTCCCCAGCACCCCAAAACAGGAGACCCCCCAACACAGGAGACCCCCCCCCCCAACACCCCAACGGCCGCAGTAAACCCCCCAACACAGGAGACACCCCAACACAGGAGACACCCCAACACAGGAGACACCCCAACACAGGAGACCCAACACCCCAACGGCCGCAGTACCCTGAGGAGACCACCGGGAAATGTTACACCTGGAGGATTCCCCAGCACCCCAAAACAGGAGACCCCCCCCCAACACAGGAGACCCCCCCCCCCCCCCCAACACCCCAACGGCCGCAGTAAACCCCCCAACACAGGAGACCCAACACCCCAACGGCCGCAGTACCCTGAGGAGACCACCGGGAAATGTTACACCTGGAGGATTCCCCAGCACCCCAAAACAGGAGACACCCCAAAACAGGAGACACCCCAACACAGGAGACCCAACACCCCAACGGCCGCAGTACCCTGAGGAGACCACCGGGAAATGTTACACCTGAAGGATTCCCCAGCACCCCAAAACAGGAGACCCCCCAAATCAGGAGACCCCCCAACACAGGAGACACCCCAACACAAGAGACCCCCCCCCCAGCACCCCAAAACAGGAGACCCCCCAACCAAAACAGGAGACCCCCCCACACCCCAAAACAGGAAACCCCCCACACCGGAGACCCAACACCCCAACACAGGAGACCCCCCCAACGCAGGAGACCCCCCCAGCACCCCAAAACAGGAGACCCCCCAACCAAAACAGGAGACCCCCCCCCACACCCCAAAACAGGAGACCCCCCCCACACCGGAGACCCAACGCCCCAACACAGGAGACCCCCCCCAAAACAGGAGACCCCCCCCCCCAACGGCCTCAGTACCCTGAGGAGACCACCAGGAAATATTACACCTGAAGGATTCCCCCAGCACCCCAAAACAGGAGACCCCCCCCCAAAACAGGAGAAAACGGCCGCAGTACCCCGAGGAGACCACCGGGAAATATTACACCTGAAGGAGGATTCCCCCAGCACCCCAAAACAGGAGACCCCCTCCCCAAAACAGGAGACCCCCCACCCCAAAACAGGAGACCCCCCCCCCCAACGGCCGCAGTACCCCGAGGAGACCACCGGGAAATATTACACCTGAAGGAGGATTCCCCCAGCACCCCAAAACAGGAGACCCCCTCCCCAAAACAGGAGACCCCCACCCCAAAACAGGAGACCCCCCCCCCCCCCAACGGCCGCAGTACCCCGAGGAGACCACCGGGAAATATTACACCTGAAGGAGGATTCCCCCAGCACCCCAAAACAGGAGACCCCCTCCCCAAAACAGGAGACCCCCCACCCCAAAACAGGAGAGACCCCCCACGCCCCAAAACACAGGAGACCCCCCCACCCCAAAACAGGCGAGACCCCCCCCCCACGCCCCAAAACAGGCGAGACCCCCCCCCCACGCCCCAAAACAGGAGACCCCCCCCCCCCCCAACACAGGAAACCCCCCTAACACAGGAGACCCCCCCCCCCAACGCAGGAGAAAAACACAGGAGCCCTCCCCACACCCCAAAAAAAGGGGGACCCAACACCCCAAAACAAAAAGCATCCCCCCCTAAAGAAAAGAGCCCCCCAACATCACACCCAATAATGCCTCACCTCCAGAATGATGAAGAACTCGTCCCCAGGCTCCCCCTGCACCACAATCTTCTGTCCGTCTTCAAACTGAACCGGCTCCAGAGCGTCCGCCACCGTCAGCCGTTCCCACTTGTCCAAGGACTCTGCAAGGAAGAGAAACGCGTCAGCCAATCACGGCTTGTGACACAGGAGGGGACGGCCAATCACGGCTTGTGACACAGGAGGGGACGGCCGATCACGGCTTGTGACACAGGAGGGGGCGGCCGATCACGGCTTGTGACACAGGAGGGGACGGCCGATCACGGCTTGTGACACAGGAGGGGACGGCCAATCACGGCTTGTGACACAGGAGGGGACGGCCAATCACGGCTTGTGACACAGGAGGGGACGGCCGATCACGGCTTGTGACACGGGAGGGGACGGCCGATCACGGCTTGTGACACGGGAGGGGACGGCCGATCACGGCTTGTGACACGGGAGGGGACGGCCGATCACGGCTTGTGACACGGGAGGGGACGGCCGATCACGGCTTGTGACACGGGAGGGGACGGCCGATCACGGCTTGTGACACGGGAGGGGACGGCCGATCACGGCTTGTGACACGGGAGGGGACGGCCGATCACGGCTTGTGACACGGGAGGGGACGGCCGATCACGGCTTGTGACACGGGAGGGGACGGCCAATCACGGCTTGTGACACGGGAGGGGACGGCCAATCACGGCTTGTGACACGGGAGGGGACGGCCAATCACGGCTTGTGACACGGGAGGGGACGGCCAATCACGGCTTGTGACACGGGAGGGGACGGCCAATCACGGCTTGTGACACGGGAGGGGACGGCCAATCACGGCTTGTGACACGGGAGGGGACGGCCAATCACGGCTTGTGACACAGGAGGGGACGGCCAATCACGGCTTGTGACACAGGAGGGGACGGCCAATCACGGCTTGTGACACAGGAGGGGACGGCCAATCACGGCTTGTGACACAGGAGGGGACAAAGGGTTAATCATAGAAGGGACTCTTCCACTGCTGAATGCTAATATTCCCTTTGCATAGCTAATGGACTCCTTTGTGTAGTTACAGCCTCCTGTGAGGTGTATGCTGAGGGGATGATGTGTGAGTGTATAATTGTTTTAAAGGTTAATTGAATTCTATTGTCTGATCATGTTAATGTTAAATATAAGATTGGAGCCAAACGGTCTAGAGAGTGAGTGGATCAAGGGAATGTCATTATTTCAAAGTATGTGTATTGAAGCTCCCCCTGTGTAAGGGGGGGGGGGGCGGAGAGTGTCATTGGCCCTGTAAGTTTTTGTAACCACATATAAGCGAGGTGAAATGTCCCATTAAACAGTCTTGTTTGACCCTTCAACACGCAGCCGCGTCTCGTTCTTGATGGGGGACCCTCTCTCTCTCTCTGGATCTTGGGAATGGAATGATACCGGCGGTACCTGCATATCGCACTTTGCCAGGGAAAAGGACGTCTCCAACGGCCGATACCCCTCACTACCAGTGGGTAGCCGTTACATTGGTTGGCAGCAGCGGGATGGTCCTTTAATCCAAAGAGCAAGTGCTGAATGGAGTCGCAGTACGCCAGGCTGAAAAGATCCACACTAAAAGATCTATTGGAGAGTCGTGGTAGGAGCGCCAGCAACAGACCACGGAGGGAGCTGATAGCTGACCTGCTGGAGCTGGACGAAATGGATGGATCCATGGAAGGAACTGAGCCCCTTGCACCGGTCAGCAAAGAAGATGTAATTACTGGGATTGTACAGCGGAGATTATCCTTGTATCCAGAAACGTCCGTGGAACTAATAAACCAGCTGTTCCGGGAAGCAAGGGAGGAGATACAAACGAAGAGGGGACAAGAACTGGAACTGGTAAGAGCGAGACAGCCCATTACACCTGCAGTTCCTACCCCCCCACCTGCTGCTACAGGAAAGAAAATACCGTTCACTGCATTTAAAGCTTTTGTAGAAAGTGAGGAGGAAATCGATGGATATTTGGCGGACTTTGAGAGGCAGTGCTCACTACACCAGGTACCACCAGACCAATGGGTCACTATTTTGTCGGGGAAATTGTCGGGCAAAGCCAATGAAGCCTTTCGGGCTCTCGCTCCAGAGGATATTTTACAATACCAGCAAGTTAAAAAGGCGTTGCTAACCCGATATGCCGTAACGCCAGAAGCCTACCGCCGGCGCTTCCGGGAGTCCAAGAAGATGGCTGTGGACTCCCACATGGAATGGGCCAACCAGTTACAAAGGGTGGCATCCCTTTGGGTCCAAGGCCAACACCGGGGAGGAAGTATTGCAGCTGTTCCTAATGGAACATTTTCTCCAAGACCTGGCCGCAGACATACAAGACTGGGTACGAGATCGCCGTCCCGCTAACTTAAACGAGGCGGCTCGGCTAGCAGATGAGTACGCGGAGACAAGGAAAGTAAGCCAGAGTACTATGCGGCTGGCTCAGAAGGTAGAACCGCGTACTCCAACCATCACCCCACGCCCAGAGTTTCGGGCTCCAGTCCCACCACGTCCTCAGGGGCCTAGCAACTACCCCCGGGATTCGCCTAGGGTGACGTGCCATCACTGCAGCGACACGGGACATATTGCTCGTTATTGCCCTTTGAGAGCTACAAATAACAATTGGAGACGCACAACACCCAACACAGAGGTCACTCCATCACGTCCCTCTGCGGCCCACTGCCTGGAGACCGAGGGGGGCCCTGAGGAATGTCTGGGAATTTGGTATGAGGCAGACCCAATACAAGCGGCCTCTCCGGATAACCGTCAGCATCACCGTCAGGAGGTACGAGTGAATGGACAAGTAGCACAAGGCCTAAGAGATTCCGGGACTACTATCACTCTGATTCAAAAACATCTGGTAAAGCCAGAGAACGTGTCCACTCGCACAGTTGCCGTCCGGGTCGCAGGGGGTGCTGTATTTCGCGTACCCACCACCCGGGTGCACTTAGACTGGGGAGCCGGGTCAGGAAAGACCACAGTTGGTATCATGGACAACCTACCTGCCGAGGTGGTGCTGGGCAACGACATTGGCCCTCTGACTTCGGCTTATTTACCTACACCTGCTGCTGCTTGTCCCGTGACCACCCGCGTTGCTGGAATCAACCCGCTTGCTGCTGAGAACCGGGTAAGACTACCTTCCCCGACATGTACTGTAGATCCGGCACAATATCACAGTCTAAAATGGGAATGTGACAAGTTGGCCAGTGAGAAATCAGAGATGCAACGACACTATGTCATGTATTATGAGATGTCCCGTGGCTTGAACATTGAAATACACAAACAGGCGGAAATTGTCAAAAGATTAAATGGGATTTGCATCCAGGTGGTGCCGTATCTGTCCCAAGAACATCAGCAACAGGGAGCCAATGAGAGAGCAAAGCAAGTGACTGTTCCAGAATTGAATTCCATTATTCACCGTCACCATCAGCTACCGACCTGGTAAGTCAACGGGAAGGCCGACGGACTGTCCAGGCAAACGGAACTTTTACCCTAACAGCAGACCGGACATCCCCAAGTTGATCCGAAAAGGATCAATCCGGGTCTGCCGGAGTGTTCCACAAAAGGGGAGTAGTGTAACGGACATATGCATGCTGCCTGGACATCGATAACCATCATGCAGTGAGGACTACAAGGAACTGCATGGCTTGTCACAATTGGATGTACCGCATTGTATTCTGAGCTCAAAGGGTTAATTATAGAAGGGACTCTTTCACTGCTGAATGCTAATATTCCCTTTGCATAGCTAATGGACTCCTTTGTGTAGTTACAGCCTCCTGTGAGGTGTATGCTGAGGGGATGATGTGTGAGTGTGTAATTGTTTTAAAGGTTAATTGAATTCTATTGTCTGATCAATTTAATGTTAAATATAAGATTGGAGCCAAACGGTCTAGAGAGTGAGTGGATCAAGGGAATGTCATTATTTCAAAGTATGTGTATTGAAGCTCCCCCTGTGTGAGGAGGGGGGGGGGGGGCGGAGAGTGTCATTGTCCCTGTAAGTTTTTGTAACCACATATAAGCGAGGTGAAATGTCCCATTAAACAGTCTTGTTTGACCCTTCAACACGCAGCCGCGTCTCGTTCTTGATGGGGGACCTTCTCTCTCTCTCTGGATCTTGGGGATGGGATATACCGGCGGTACCTGCATATCGCACTTTGCCAGGGAAAAGGACGTCTCCAACGGCTGAGACCCTCTCACTACATGGGTAGCCGTTACAGGAGGGGACGGCCAATCACGGCTTGTGACACAGGAGGGGGCGGCCGATCACGGCTTGTGACACAGGAGGGGGCGGCCGATCACGGCTTGTGACACAGGAGGGGGCGGCCGATCACGGCTTGTGACACAGGAGGGGGCGGCCGATCACGGCTTGTGACACAGGAGGGGGCGGCCGATCACGGCTTGTGACACAGGAGGGGGCGGCCGATCACGGCTTGTGACACAGGAGGGGGCGGCCAATCACGGCTTGTGACACAGGAGGGGGCGGCCAATCACGGCTTGTGACACAGGAGGGGACGGCCAATCACGGCTTGTGACACAGGAGGGGACGGCCAATCACGGCTTGTGACACAGGAGGGGACGGCCAATCACGGCTTGTGACACAGGAGGGGACGGCCAATCACGGCTTGTGACACAGGAGGGGACGGCCAATCACGGCTTGTGACACAGGAGGGGACGGCCAATCACGGCTTGTGACACAGGAGGGGACGGCCAATCACGGCTTGTGACACAGGAGGGGACGGCCAATCACGGCTTGTGACACAGGAGGGGACGGCCAATCACGGCTTGTGACACAGGAGGGGACGGCCAATCACGGCTTGTGACACAGGAGGGGGCGGCCAATCACGGCTTGTGACACAGGAGGGGACGGCCAATCACGGCTTGTGACACAGGAGGGGACGGCCAATCACGGCTTGTGACACAGGAGGGGACGGCCAATCACGGCTTGTGACACAGGAGGGGACGGCCAATCACGGCTTGTGACACAGGAGGGGACGGCCAATCACGGCTTGTGACACAGGAGGGGACGGCCAATCACGGCTTGTGACACAGGAGGGGACGGCCAATCACGGCTTGTGACACAGGAGGGGACGGCCAATCACGGCTTGTGACACAGGAGGGGACGGCCAATCACGGCTTGTGACACAGGAGGGGACGGCCAATCACGGCTTGTGACACAGGAGGGGACGGCCAATCACGGCTTGTGACACAGGAGGGGACGGCCAATCACGGCTTGTGACACAGGAGGGGACGGCCAATCACGGCTTGTGACACAGGAGGGGACGGCCAATCACGGCTTGTGACACAGGAGGGGACGGCCAATCACGGCTTGTGACACAGGAGGGGACGGCCAATCACGGCTTGTGACACAGGAGGGGACGGCCAATCACGGCTTGTGACACAGGAGGGGACGGCCAATCACGGCTTGTGACACAGAAGGGGACGGCCGATTACAGGAGGGGACGGCCAATCACAGGAGGGGACGGCCAATCACATGCATTGCAGATCCCATGAATCGGCGGGTCTTATGAGTAAACTATGAGGTCCGGAAATAGGTCACACCCACCAGGAAGAGAAGTACTGCCCATGGGGAGGAGCCAAGCACTCACCTAGGATGGAGACTTTGGTGAGGAATTCTTCGTACATCTTGCGCTTGCGCAGCGTGCTCCCCTGAAAGAGAAGCGGGGGGGAGGGGTCAGGTGTGTGGCGTTGGGTGGACCCCATTATTTGCCCCCCACGGTGCGGATATTTACCATGAGGATCCTCCGGTAACTGTCCCGGTCAATTCCCCACAACTTCACGTTGGTTTTGGCTCTCACGGTGGCGGCTCTCGGTGTTCCATAAATCAGAGCCAATTCTCCGAAACTCCCGCCCTCCCCGATGCTCGTCATCCACTCGTTATTCACATACACCTGGAAGATCGGGATACTCAGTACACCTCCCCCATACACCTGGAAGATCGGGGATACTCAGTACACCTCCCCCATACACCTGGAAGATCGGGATACTCAGTACACCTCCCCCATACACCTGGAAGATCGGGGATACTCAGTACACCTCCCCCATACACCTGGAAGATCGGGGATACTCAGTACACCTCCCCCATACACCTGGAAGATCGGGGATACTCAGTACACCTCCCCATACACCTGGAAGATCGGGAATACACCTCCCCCATACACCTGGAAGATCGGGGATACTCACATCCATCTCCCCCTGGTCGATCACGTAGAAGTTATCACCTTCATCACCTGCAAGAAAAAAAAAACAAAAAACGGTTACAATGGCCGCCGGGGAACCTCCCCGATCTTCCCCATCACTGACTCCTTCCCCCGGAGAGAAGAGCCAATCACACTCACCTTGCTGTATGACCGTTTCCCCGGCGATGTAGGTGACAGAGAACATCGCATCGAAGATATCGCTGGAAGAGAGAAAACATTATGTACACCAAGGACCTTCCATGCCCCCCCCTCCGGGTACACCGAGGACCTTCCATGCCCCCCCCCCGGGGTACACCGAGGACCTTCCATGACTGCCCCCTCCTGGGTACACCGAGGACCTTCCATGCCCCCCCCGGGTACACCGAGGACCTTCCATGCCCCCCTCCCGGGTACAAAGATGTTCCATGACCCCCCCTGGGTACACCGAGGACCTTCCATGACCGCCCCGTCCCCCCTGGGTACACCGAGGACCTTCCATGACTGCCCCCCCCGCCCGGGTACACAGAGGACCTTCCATGACTGCCCCGTCCCCCCTGGGTACACTGAGGACCTTCCATGACCGCCCCCCCCCCCCCAGGGTACACTGAGGACCTTCCATGACCGCCCCCCCCCCCCCAGGGTACGAGGATGGGGATGGTACGGATGACACAGAGAAGGCAACTGTACTAAATACCACCTTCTTCTCCTCAGTCTTCACACAGGAAGAGGAGGGGGATACCGACCAATAGTATTGTTAGTGACACATCACAGGACACACCCTCGTGGCTAGCAGAGTCCGGAGTGAAGGAAAGACTAGATAAACTTCATACAAATAAATCACTGGATGGATTACACCCGAGAGTTCTCAGAGAACTCAGTCCGGTTATAGTCAGACCATTGATCCCGGGGAACTACAGGCCAGTCAGCCTAACATCACTAGTTGGTAAATTATTGGAGGGGATGATCAGGGACTATATCCAAAAATGTACTGAGGAAAAAATATGTTGCGTAGTAATCAGCATGGGTCTAGGAAAGGTCGTTCTTTGGTTAGAGGGGCGTGTCCAGAGGGTGGTGATAAATAACGTGTGCCCAGACTGGTCGGGTGCCCCAAGGTTCTGTCTTGGGACTAATATTATTCATAAATGATAGAGAGGACGGGATAGATGGTTTAATATCAGTTTTTGTGGATGATAAAAAATTAAGCCGGGAAATAACTCATCAGAATATAGAAATTTTACAGAAAGACCTGAATAAAATAATGGGGGGGGGGGGGGGGGGGAGTCCACCCCAACTACATGGCAAATGAGGAGAAATGTAAAGTAGTGCACTTGGGGCAAAAAACATAAAAGGTAACCTACTGATTGGGGGGAGAACATCTGGGGGAAGCCAAGGATGGAGAAGCATCGGGGGGGGGGGGAGGCCAAGGATGGAGAAGCATCGGGGGTGGGGGGAGGCCAAGGATGGAGAAGCATCGGGGGGGGGAGGCCAAGGATGGAGAAGCATTGGGGGGGGGGAGGCCAAGGATGGAGAAGCATCGGGGGGGGGAGGCCAAGGATGGAGAAGCATCGGGGGGGGGAGGCCAAGGATGGAGAAGCATCGGGGGGGGGGCCCAAGGATGGAGAAGCATCGGGGGGGGGAGGCCAAGGATGGAGAAGCATCGGGGGGGAAGCCAAGGATGGAGAAGCATCGGGGGGGGGGGGGAGGCCAAGGATGGAGAAGCATCGGGGGGGAGAAGCCAAGGATAGATAAGCATCGGGGGGGGGCCAAGGATGGAGAAGCATCGGGGGGGGGGGAGGCCAAGGATGGAGAAGCATCGGGGGGGGGGGGGGGGGAGGCCAAGGATGGAGAAGCATCGGGGGGGGCCCAAGGATGGAGAAGCATCGGGGGGGGGGGAGGCCAAGGATGGAGAAGCATCGGGGGGGAAGCCAAGGATGGAGAAGCATCGGGGGGGGGGGGGGAGGCCAAGGATGGAGAAGCATCGGGGGGGAGAAGCCAAGGATAGATAAGCATCGGGGGGGGGCCAAGGATGGAGAAGCATCGGGGGGGGAGGCCAAGGATGGAGAAGCATCGGGGGGGGAAGCCAAGGATGGAGAAGCATCGGGGGGGGGGGGGAGGCCAAGGATGGAGAAGAAGGGGATATACTCCAGAGATAGAACGATAATCCCACCACTTTATAAAACTCTGGTCCGGCCGCACCTGGAGTATGCCGTGCAGTTGTGGGCAACAGTCCTCAGGAAGGATGTACTGGAACTGGAGAGAGTCCAAAGAAGGACAATAAAGAGAATAAAGGGTCCAGAGGATATAAATTATGAGGAAACAAAATCTATTCTCGCTGGAGAAGAGATTTACAAATATCTCAATGGTGACCCCCAGCAAAGGAAAAAAATCGATTCCGTCTCGAGGAGTGTAAATCACGGGGGCCACACAATGAGATTGGAGAAGTGGTATAACCTTAAACTACACAGGGGGGGTTCCTCACTGTCAGGGCAATAAGGATGTGGAACTCTCTTCCACAATTGGTGTTGGCAGCGAGGAGTATGGATAGTTTTAAGAGACTCTTGGATGTGCATCTTAAGGAACACAACATACAGGGATTTGTCTGTATTCAACCTCATCTACTACGATACTCTGGGCGGGGCCGTGTATTGTAAGATCTTGGAGGAGAACTGTAACGGTCAGGGGTTAACGCCGTTTACAATATTCCATTCCACCAACCCACGACAGCTTATCGACACTCCACAATCCAGCAGACGAACACGACCCATACAGATTCCCCAGAAACGAGACACAGCTCTGTTCTCTGGTTCCAAACGAATAGACACTAATGGGAAAACCAGGCTTCTTAGATACACCAAAAAGAATACTTGCAGTAATCAGATGGACAATGACCCACTCCACCCACAACATCATACAATGACACAACTCCACCCACAACATCATACAATGGATACCAACGAGCCTCCAATACACATTTCTTTAGTAAACATCTGACCTTTAGACTGTGCTAACTCACAACACACGTTATCATCAATAGAACTTCACACAATACAGTGTCAATTAGCATCACACAATGGAAGGTCTTTAGGAGCCAGACTAAGGTTAGTTTACATGACAGTAGCAGACTTAATTACCCCTTAACAGTCTGTGTTCCCACATTGAATGAATCACTCTTCTATTGACCGGTTGGGTTTAGAATCAACTTGTCAATATATGAATTTGCTTTATATTCTGTCTACCTAATTTATTTTAGCTGAGGAGTGTATTTATATGTACCTTGTTGCAGGCGCCTTGTGGGTTCCACGCAGCTGCTTTTTATATAGAATTGGCAGATTTTTGTTCTGTGAGGTTGCTGACCTTCATATGATATATATCCTGTGTGGGTTGCCGCAGGTCTTCTCCAGCCCTTGGATGAGGAGTCCTCCTGCCCATACAGTGAGGCTCCTGGGGCTGCCGCAGGTCTTCTCCAGCCCTTGGATGAGGAGTCCTCCTGCCCATACAGTGAGGCTCCTGGGGCTGCCGCAGGTCTTCTCCAGCCCTTGGATGAGGAGTCCTCCTGCCCATACAGTGAGGCTCCTGTGGCTGCCGCAGGTCTTCTCCAGCCCTTGGATGAGGAGTCCTCCTGCCCATACAGTGAGGCTCCTGGGGCTGCCGCAGGTCTTCTCCAGCCCTTGGATGAGGAGTCCTCCTGCCCATACAGTGAGGCTCCTGGGGTTGCCGCAGGTCTTCTCCAGCCCTTGGATGAGGAGTCCTCCTGCCCATACAGTGAGGCTCCTGGGGTTGCCGCAGGTCTTCTCCAGCCCTTGGATGAGGAGTCCTCCTGCCCATACAGTGAGGCTCCTGGGGCTGCCGCAGGTCTTCTCCAGCCCTTGGATGAGGAGTCCTCCTGCCCATACAGTGAGGCTCCTGGGGCTGCCGCAGGTCTTCTCCAGCCCTTGGATGAGGAGTCCTCCTGCCCATACAGTGAGGCTCCTGGGGTTGCCGCAGGTCTTCTCCAGCCCTTGGATGAGGAGTTCTCCTGCCCATACAGTGAGGCTTCTGGGGCTGCCGCAGGTCTTCTCCAGCCCTTGGATGAGGAGTCCTCCTGCCCATACAGTGAGGCTCCTGGGGCTGCCGCAGGTCTTCTCCAGCCCTTGGATGAGGAGTCCTCCTGCCCATACAGTGAGGCTCCTGGGGTTGCCGCAGGTCTTCTCCAGCCCTTGGATGAGGAGTCCTCCTGTCCATACAGTTTTAGTTATTCTTTATGGCCTGGATTCAAGAAGCAATTACGCCTGTGTAACCATAGGTTACACAGCGCAATTGCTTACTTGCCCCGGCGTAACGAGTGCTCCTGATTCAGGAACCTCATTACGCCGACTGCAGCCTAAGATATGCGTGGCATAAGGCTCTTATGCCCGCATATCTTAGGCTGCATTCTTGCGATGGCCGCTAGGTGGCGTTCCCGTTGTGCTCAGCGTATAGTATGCAAATTGCATACTAACCTCGATTCACTACCGTACGCGCGCCCTGCGTACGCAGTTTAAGTCGTTTGCGACGTCATTTGCCGCAATGCACGTCGGGAAAGTTTCCCCGACGGAGCATGTGCTCTACGATCGGCGCGGGAACGCGCCTAATTTAAATGGTTCCCGCCCCCTACGGGATCATTTAAATATTGCGCGCTTACGCCGGGCATTTTGCCGGAGCGCACACGCAATTTACGGAGCTACTGCTCCGTGAATCAAGGGCAGCGCAGTAAATTTGCGGGGGCGCAGGGCAAAAACGTTGCCCTGCGCCTCCGCAAAAAAGCGCAAATGTACCTGAATCTACCCCTATGTGTTTGCCATGAGCAGTTATGGCCGACAAGTGGAATGCAAGAGAGGCATTTGCGCACTTTCTAGCCATCACCGGGTGACCATTGGTTCTGGTCAGAGACGATGGGGTTTAAATGTTTTTTATACATATTTTTCATTCATTTTTTATTAATAAATAATAAACATAATTGTTTTTATCCGCTCCCTTCGTTTATTATTCATTAGGCGGGGGTTGATACCTTGGGTACAATAACGCTCAAAGGGAGAAAAATATTTTAATGTTATTGGCCGTTTTTTGGATCAGTTTGCCCTTTTCCATCCATCTGGCAATGTTGCGCTAGTGCTCAATTCCCTTTGTACACAGCGCTTTTTCCAGCAGTTAAGATGGTGGGAGTACAGCGGAGTGCGATCCACATCGAGGCTGCATCATGTGACTTTTATATAAATGCAGTGATTCAGAACGCCGCCTGTATCCCGTGACCACGTCCCTTCGAGACGAAACGTAGGGAGGCGACGTTCTGACGTCACTGCGCATTGTGATTGAACCCGGAAGATACGGGCGTTTGTTTTAGAGCTGGCCGGCTTGATGTTTACTGGATGCCTTGACTGATTGAATTTGATGTAAGTGAATACCCTTTTATTCTTATATAAACGCGAGGATTTTTACTCTTCTATTGCATATACGTACCTTGGGTGGCTGAGATGATCGATTGTTTTTGAGCGCTCTGAGTGGGAACACCTGTTTGAATCACATCACTACATGCTGTATTTGGTCTCCTTAAACAGAGACCAATACATTTCGGTAAGAGGCAGAGAACAGAGACCAATACATTTCGGTAAGAGGCAGAGACCAAGACATTTCGGTAAGAGGCAGAGAACAGAGACCAATACATTTCGGTAAGATGCAGAGAAC
>NW_024404810.1:0-27443 GCF_905171775.1 Rana temporaria
TGCCATCAAACGCAGCCACTGTGCCATCAATTGTCACCACTGTGCCATGCCATCAAACGCAACCACTGTGCCATTAATTGTCACCACTGTGCCATGCCATCAAACGCAGCCACTGTGCCATCAATTGTCACCACTGTGCCATGCCATCAAACGCAGCCACTGTGCCATCAATTATCACCACTGTTCCATGCCATCAAATGCAGCCACTGTGCCATCAATTGTCACCACTGTGCCATGCCATCAAACGCAACCACTGTGCCATTAATTGTCACCACTGTGCCATGCCATCAAACGCAGCCACTGTGCCATCAATTGTCACCACTGTGCCATGCCATCAAACGCAGCCACTGTGCCATCAATTATCACCACTGTTCCATGCCATCAAACGCAGCCACTGTGCCATCAATTGTCACCACTGTGCCATGCCATCAAACGCAGCCACTGTGCCATTAATTGTCACCACTGTGCCATGCCATCAAACGCAGCCACTGTGCCATGCCATCAAACGCAGCCACTGTGCCATCAATTGTCACCACTGTGCTATGCCATCAAACGCAGCCACTGTGCTCTTTAATTGTCCCCACTGTGCCCATTGATGTCGCTGCTGTGCCCTGTAAAGTGCCCCTTCCCCCCCCCCCCCGCCCGGCACTTACCTTTACTGGAGTCAGCCATCCACGTCCCTCGATGTCTTCTACCGCCCTCGATGACTGACAGGCGTCTCAGCCAATCAGGTTACCGGAAGCCAGAATCGGCCAACCTGATTGGCTGAGACTCCTGTCAGTCTTATCCAAGGAGCGCATCCCTAGTGCGTTCCTTGTATAAGCTTCCGGGACCCGAGGGCGGTACTCAGAAAAGCCGCTGGCTCTGATAGGCCCTTCCGTACAGCCAACCACCTGCCGTTATTCAGATGTACAGACTCACCGGACATGTCCGCTCGGCCGAAAGCCCTCGCATGCGTCAAAGTGATTCGACGCATGCGTGGAAGCATTGACCTTCCAGGGCTGCGCACGTCGCGGCCACGTCACCGTGTATCGTCTCCGTGCGGATTTCTGTTTGATGGTGTGTACAACCATCAGACAGAAATCCGGCAGCGGACGCAGCGGACATGTCCGATGAAAACGGTCCGGCGGACCATTTTCATCGGACAGTGCGTCCGTGTGTACGAGGCCTTAAGATTTTATCCCAATGTATATCTGTTGACTTTTCCACTTGTGTTTTGTCTACATTTCAAAACTCCAACCAAAACTTTCCAAAACGTCTTATAAACAATAAATAATAATTTTCATCCATCGATGTCTGAGGCTCAGCAAGGAACGATCTTCCGATCTCCGGCCTGAGACCACATAGACTCCAATATTACACTTCATCTTCACAACAAGTTCTTGTAATTAGAACTCATGTGAATTATCACAGAAATATCTTCCCTCCTCCCGGGACTCTGGAACCTTCCATACACCTCTGTGATGAACACCTCCCGGGATAACAGTTCCCTCCGTCCAATCATTAAGAGAGACAGAGAGAGAACAATAGAAAGGTAGAGATAGAGAGATAGATAGAGAGAACGATAGAGAGAGAGAGAGAACGATAGAGAGAGAGAGAGAACGATAGAGAGAGAGAGAGAACGATAGAGAGAGAGAGAGAACGATAGAGAGAGAGAGAGAACGATAGAGAGAGAGAGAGAACGATAGAGAGAGAGAGAGAACGATAGAGAACGATAGAGAACGATAGAGAACGATAGAGAACGATAGAGAGAGATAGAGAACGATAGAGAGAGATAGAGAACGATAGAGAGAGAGAGAGAGAACGATAGAGAGAGAGAGAGAACGATAGAGAGAGAGATAGAGATAAAGAGATAAAGATAGATAGAGAGATAAAGATAGATAGAGAGATAAAGATAGATAGAGATAAAGATAGATAGAGAGATAAAGATAGATAGAGATAAAGATAGATAGATATAAAGATAGATAGAGATAAAGATAGATGGATAGATAGATAGATAGATAGATAGATAGATAGATAGATAGATAGATAGATAGATAGATAGATAGATAGATAGACAGACAGACAGACAGACAGATAGATAGATAGATAGATAGATAGATAGATAGATAGATAAGATAGATAGATAGATAGAACAATAGAGAGATTGAGAGAGAGATATAGATAGATAGAGAGATAAAGATAGATATAGATAGATAGATAGATAGATAGATAGATAGATAGATAGATAGACAACAGAAATATAGTGAGATAGATAAAGAGACAATAGAAAGATAGTGAAATAGAGAGAACAATAGAGAGATAGATAGAGAGAGAGCTAAAAGGGAAATGGAATGAAGGAAGAAAGATAAACAAGGAAGGAAAGAAAGAAAGGAGGGAAGAAGGAAATGAGGGGAAGGGAGAAAAGGGGAATGAAAAAAGAAGGGAAGGAAGAATGAGAAAAAAAAGAAGGAAGGAAAGTAAGGCAAGGAAAGACAGAAGGGGGGGAAGGGTAAGTGGAAAGGGACAGGGAAAAGGAAATGAATTAAGGAATGAAGATGAAGAAGGAAGGGAAGGATGGAAGGGAAGGAAGGAAAGAAAGGAAGGAAGAACAATAAAGAAGGGTGGAAGGAAAGAAAGACAGAAGGGGGGGAGGAAAAGAAATGAAGGAAGAGATGGAAGGGATGGAAAGGAAGGAAGAAAGAACGATAAAGAAGATAGGGAAGGAAATTAAAGGAAGAAAAACTGAAATGGAAAAAAAAAAATAAGGGAATGAAGGAAGAAAGATAATGAAGGAAGGGAAAAGGGAAGGGAAGAGAGGAAATAAAGAACAAAATGAATGGATAGGAGGAGGAAGTATATCAGTGGTGCTTTTTCTTCATTGTTTATTCACAAGCTGGGGGCGGGATCTGCTCTTTCATTGCCCAATCACAGGCTGGGGGCGGGATCTGCTCTTTCATTGCCCAATCACAGGCTGGGGGCGGGATCTGCTCTTTCATTGCCCAATCACAGGCTGGTGGTATGTCAGTGACCAAGCTAACAAGTATTATTTGCAGAAGAGAATAGTGAGGTCCCTGACCTGGATGTGTTGCTGACAGGGGATCCCAAAGCTGGCTAAGCAGAATCTCAGATCATCACATATCTGGATCTCAGCCATGTAATTGCCGGTGTTCCTGGATGTATGGAAAGCAGAGATTCCAGGGGTTCTAGAACCATAAAGGGGCCCCTCCCTGGTCTTTCTCAGTAACCTGGGGTCAGAGATGACATATTCAGCACATCGGCTATCATTCTAGGCCATGTCTGTTTGGGGCCAGTGACCAGCGCCATCTTCACCTGATGTACTAAACGTGCCCAATAATGATCGGCTGATTGGACCGAATCCTTTATAAGAAGCAAGCACAGAATTGTCACCGAATTCCTCGATATGAAGATGGATTTTGGGGGTGGCAGACTCGGGGATGGTTTGTAACTCTTAAATGATATCCTGACCTCTGGTCTATAACCTAACCTACAAAACGAACCCTTCAACTCAACCTAACCCACAAAACAAACCCTTCAACTTAACCTAACCCACAAAACAAACCCTTCAACTCAACCTAACCCACAAAACAAACCCTTCAACTCAACCTAACCCACAAAACGAACCCTTCAACTCAACCTAACCCACAAAACAAACCTTTCAACTCAACCTAACCCACAAAACGAACCCTTCAACTCAACCTAACCCACAAAACGAACCCTTCAACTCAACCTAACCCACAAACAAACCCTTCAACTCAACCTAACCCACAAAACAAACCCTTCAACTCAACCTAACCCACAAAACAAACCCTTCAACTCAACCTAACCCACAAAACGAACCCTTCAACTCAACCTAACCCACAAAACGAACCCTTCAACTCAACCTAACCCACAAAACAAACCCTTCAACTCAACCTAACCCACAGAACAAACCCTTCAACTCAACCTAACCCACAAAACAAACCCTTCAACTCAACCTAACCCAGAAAACGAACCCTTCAACTCAACCTAACCCACAAAATGAACCCTTCAACTCAACCTAACCCACAAAACGAACCCTTCAACTCAACCTAACCCACAAAACGAACCCTTCAACTCAACCTAACCCACAAACAAACCCTTCAACTCAACCTAACCCACAAAACAAACCCTTCAACTCAACCTAACCCACAAAACGAACCCTTCAACTCAACCTAACCCACAAAATGAACCCTTCAACTCAACCTAACCCACAAAACGAACCCTTCAACTCAACCTAACCCACAAAACGAACCCTTCAACTCAACCTAACCCGCAAAACGAACCCTTCAACTCAACCTAACCCACAAAACGAACCCTTCAACTCAACCTAACCCACAAAATGAACCCTTCAACTCAACCTAACCCACAAAACGAACCCTTCAACTCAACCTAACCCACAAAACAAACCCTTCAACTCAACCTAACCCACAGAACAAACCCTTCAACTCAACCTAACCCACAAAACAAACCCTTCAACTCAACCTAACCCAGAAAACGAACCCTTCAACTCAACCTAACCCACAAAATGAACCCTTCAACTCAACCTAACCCACAAAACGAACCCTTCAACTCAACCTAACGCACAAAACGAACCCTTCAACTCAACCTAACCCACAAACAAACCCTTCAACTCAACCTAACCCACAAAACAAACCCTTCAACTCAACCTAACCCACAAAACGAACCCTTCAACTCAACCTAACCCACAAAACGAACCCTTCAACTCAACCTAACCCAGAAAACGAACCCTTCAACTCAACCTAACCCACAAAACGAACCCTTCAACTCAACCTAACCCGCAAAACGAACCCTTCAACTCAACCTAACCCACAAAACGAACCCTTCAACTCAACCTAACCCACAAAATGAACCCTTCAACTCAACCTAACACACAAAACGAACCCTTCAACTCAACCTAACCCACAAAACGAACCCTTCAACTCAACCTAACCCACAAAATGAACCCTTCAACTCAACCTAACCCACAAAACGAACCCTTCAACTCAACCTAACCCACAAAATGAACCCTTCAACTCAACCTAACCCACAAAACGAACCCTTCAACTCAACCTAACCCACAAAACAAACCCTTCAACTCAACCTAACCCACAAAACGAACCCTTCATCTCAACCTAACCCACAAAACAAACCCTTCAACTCAACCTAACCCACAAAAAGAACCCTTCAACTCAACCTAACCCACAAAACAAACCCTTCAACTCAACCTAACCCACAAAATAAACCCTTCAACTCAACCTAACCCACAAAACGAACCTTTCAATTCAACCTAACCCACAAAACGAACCCTTCATCTCAACCTAACCCACAAAACAAACCCTTCAACTCAACCTAACCCACAAAAAGAACCCTTCAACTCAACCTAACCCACAAAACAAACCCTTCAACTCAACCTAACCCACAAAACGAACCCTTCATCTCAACCTAACCCACAAAACAAACCCTTCAACTCAACCTAACCCACAAAACAAACCCTTCAACTCAACCTAACCCACAAAATAAACCCTTCAACTCAACCTAACCCACAAAACGAACCCTTCAATTCAACCTAACCCACAAAACGAACCCTTCAACTCAACCTAACCCACAAAACGAACCCTTCAACTCAACCTAACCCACAAAACGAACCCTTCAACTCAACCTAACCGGTGATCTAAACCTTCATTTTGGCCTGATTTTTACTTTTGCCCCACAACCTATCCTAACCCCTCGCCTCAATCTAACCCTTCACCTTCCTTACCTAACCCTACTTTCCAGCTCATCCAAACCCCCCAGCCCAACCCCTCACCTCCACCTGACTCAGAACCTAAAATGTATCCCTGATCTCTGAACCCCAACCTCACTCTTACATCGGCCTTTGTCCCTAACCACTAACCTCCAGCTAACTCCAAATCTAACCTTTCACCTCAACCTACCCCTATACTCTTCCAACCTAACACTTCACCAAAACTTAACCCCAAATTCAACCTTCTACCTCAACCCAATCTTTCGCTGAAACCCAAATGTATAACCTAACCATTCACCTCAACCCAACCTTCTAATGTAACCCTTCACCTCGGGCATTCAACCCAACCATCTAACCTAACTGTTCACCTCAACCCGACCCCTCAAACCAACCTTCTAACCTAACCATTCAACTTAACCCAACCTTCCAACCTAACCCTTCAACTTAACCCAACCTTCCAACCTAACCCTTCAACTTAACCCAACCTTCTAACCTAACCCTTCAATTCAACCCAACCTTGTTGTAACCTAACCCTTCACCTCAGCCTGACCCCTCAACCCAGCCTTCTAACCTAACCCTTCACTTAACTCGGCCCCTCAGCCCAACCTTCAAGCTTAACCCTTCACCTCAACTCAGCCCCTCAACCCAACATTCTAATCTAACCCTTCACCTCAACCCTTTGATCAAATCTAAACATTTACCATAACCTAGCCTACCAAACCTAACACTTCACCTTATCCAACCTAACACTTCACTGAAACCTAACCCAAAACTCAAGCCTCAACCCAATCCTTCGCCAAAACCCAAACTTTTAACCTAGCCCAGCCCCTCAACCCAACCTTCTAACCCAACCCTTCTTCTCACCCCAGCCCCTCAACCCAAGCTTCTAACCTTACCCTTCACCCTAACCCAACCTTCTAACCTAACCCTTCACCTCAACCTAGCTCCTTAACCCAATCTTCTAATCTAACCCTTCACCCCAACCCAACCTTCTAACTTAACCCTTCACACTAACCAAACCTTCTAACCTAACCCTTCACCTCAAACCGGCCCCTCAACCTAACCTTCTATCCCAACCCTTCAACTTAACCTGGCCCCTCAACCCAACCTTCTAATCTAACCCTTCACCTCAGCTCGGCCCTTTAACCCAAACTTTTAACCTAACACTTCACCGCAACCCGGCCCTTCAACCCAACCTTTTAACCTAACCCTTCACCTCAAACCGGCCCCTTGATCCAAGCTTCTATCCCAACCCTTCAACTCAACCTGGCCCATTAACCCAACCTTCTAATCTAACCCTTCACCGCAACCCGGCCCCTCAACCCAACCTTCTAACCTTACCCTTCACCACAACCCGGCCCTTCAACCCAACCTTCTAACCTAACCCTTCACCTCAAACCGGCCCTTCAACCCAAACTTCTTACCTAACCCTTCACCGCAACCCGGCCCCTCAACCCAACCTTCTAACTTAGCCATTAACCGCAACCCGGCCCTTCAACCCAACCTTCTAATCTAACCCTTCACCGCAACCCGGCCCCTCAACCCAACCTTCTAACCTAACCCTTCACCTCAACTCGGCCCTTCAACCCAACCTTCTAATCTAATCCTTCACCGAAACCCGGCCCTTCAACCCAAACTTCTAATCTAACCCTTCACCGCAACCCGGCCCCTCAACCCAACCTTCTAACCTAACCCTTCACCTCAACTCGGCCCTTCAACCCAACCTTCTAACCTAACCCTTCACCGCAAACCCGGCCCTTCAACCCAACCTTCTAATCTAACCATTCACCGCAACCCGGCCCTTCAACCCAACCTTCTAACCTAACCCTTCACTGCAACCCGGCCCTTCAACCCAAACTTCTAATCTAACCCTTCACCGCAACCCGGCCCCTCAACCCAACCTTCTAATCTAACCCTTCACCGCAAACCCGGCCCTTCAACCCAACCTTCTAATCTAACCCTTCACCGCAACCCAGCCCTTCAACCCAAACTTCTTACCTAACCCTTCACCGCAACCCGGCCCTTCAACCCAACCTTCTAATCTAACCCTTCACCGCAACCCGGCCCTTCAACCCAAACTTCTAATATAACCCTTCACCGCAACCCGGCCCCTCAACCCAACCTTCTAATCTAACCCTTCACCGCAAACCCGGCCCTTCAACCCAACCTTCTAATCTAACCCTTCACCGCAACCCGGCCCTTCAACCCAAACTTCTTACCTAACCCTTCACCGCAACCCGGCCCTTCAACCCAACCTTCTAACCTAACCCTTCACCGCAACCCGGCCCTTCAACCCAAACTTCTAATCTAACCCTTCACCTCAGCTCGGCCCTTCAACCCAACCTTCTAACCTAACCCTTCACCTCAACCCTTTGCCAGAGCCTGTACTATTATAGAGGAAGAAAACAGGAAACAAAGTCACACTTCAGCCATTATTTTAAAGCTGAACTCCAGGTGGAAATAAAAGACACAAATGAATGCAGCTCTATAATCATTAATACAATTGTTTTTATATACATTTAGTGTATGTACCGGATTCTACCCTGATATCAGCCTCTTTCAATCCCTGTACAGCAGGGCTGGATTGTGAAAGGAAGAAGCAGCACAAGGAGCCATTCAGTTTATGTACTGGGAAGAAGCATGCTGATAGGAGGAGAGAGCAGTGTGACAGGGAGATGAGCTTAACACTACGCTGCTTCTCCTTTCACTGTCCAATCGCAGGCTGGGGACAGGAAGTGGGTTGGATGATGTCGGCCATCAGACTGAGGACATCTAGTGGCAGAATAGAGGAGGCGGTACACCTGTGCAAGACTAAAGGGGGGGGCGGAGAGAGGGAGGGGTCACAGTTTATATCTCGCTATGGCGGCTCTCTCGCCGTCCTGGGCCGGCTCCTCGTTCTCTCCGCCGTCGCAGTGATATCGTCAAGATATATAAAGACGTATCCGATGGCGGAGAAGATTTATGATTTTAATATCTCCTCCCGCACACTGACGATCGCCTGCAGATTGTCGCACCGCGCCGCCGCCGCCGCTCTCCGTAATCGAATTATATCAGAAACACAGAACGCCGATAAAAATAGTAACAAATAAAGTTTATCTGGGGCAGAAGCGGCCTGTGGGGGATGGGGAATACAGAGCGCGGCAAAACCCCGCCTACAATCTGTATCACTGCCGCCGTCACCCCAATACAATGTATCACGGCCGCCGTCACCCCAATACGATGTATCACTGCCTCCGTCACCCCAATACGATGTATCACTGCCTCCGTCACCCCAATACAATGTATCACTGCCTCCGTCACCCCAATACAATGTATCACTGCCTCCGTCACCCCAATACAATGTATCACGGCCTCCGTCACCCCAATACAATGTATCACGGCCTCCGTCACCCCAATACAATGTATCACGGCCTCCGTCACCCCAATACAATGTATCACGGCCTCCGTCACCCCAATACGATGTAACAATGCCGCCGTCACACCAACACAATGTATCACGGCCACCATCGCCCCAATACAATGTATCACGGCCTCCGTCACCCCAATACAATGTATCACAGCCTCCGTCACCCCAATACAATGTATCACTCCCGCCGTCACCCCAATACAATGTATCACGATCACCATCATCCCAATACAATGTATCATTGCCTCCGTCACCAACACCCCCATACAATGTATCACTGCCACCATCATCAAAATACAATGTATCACTGCTGCTATCACCCCAATACAATGTATCACTGCCCCCGTCACCCCAATACAATGTATCACTGCTGCTGTCACCCCAATACAATGTATCACGGCCTCCGTCACCCCAATACGATGTATCACTGCTGCTGTCACCCCAATACAATGTATCACTGCTGCTATCACCCCAATACAATGCATCATTGCCTCCATTATCCCAATACAATGTAACACTCCCGCCGTCACCCCAATACAATGTATCACGATCACCATCATCCCAATACAATGTATCACTGCTGCTGTCACCCCAATACAATACATCGCTGCCTCCATCATCCCAACACAATGTATCACTGCCTCCGTCACCAACACCCCCATACAATGTATCACTGCTGTAATTCCCACAATACATTGTTCACTCCCAGCATGACATGAATACATTGTATCACTGAGCACCCCAATACATTGCATCCCCCCCCCCACAATCCTGTCACTGCCGCCCCCCCTGATCGCTCCGCCACATTGTATCACATCTGGAAGTAGTGGCGTTAACCCCGCGAGCGCCCCACGGTACCTGTCGTAGCTCCACCTGCTGTAACACATGGTCCTGTTGCTGGTGACCCCCTCCATGGTGCCGCGTTGTGGGGTCTCTAGATGAGGAGGATGCTTCTGGTTCCTCCAGCCCGGAATCGCAGTGAGATGCTCTGGAGCTCATTGACTTGAAGCTGACAATTTGAGGAACATACCACTGTGCTGTGTGAATAGGGGGGGAGGAGGCTGGCAGTCAGGTTCTTTTCCTGCGAGACCCTCAGTAGACGGAGAGGAGGGGGGGGAGGATTCTCCTCCTGTGTGTCTCAGGAGCTGATACTATGGATGCAGCACAGAGAGAAGCACAGAGCTCTGCCTTCCCCCCATCCCTCACCCATCCCTCACCCATCCCTCACCCACACCATCTTCCAGGCTGATTGAAACCTTGTCCTCAAGGGCCACTAGAGAGCAGCTACCTAGGTGACACTAATCCTACAGCCTGGACCATCACCATGGCTTCCTATCATCTCTATAGGATACAGAGGGACCTCATCAGACGGCCGGCCGGCTCTCGTTACAGCCTAATGACTCTTAATGACAGCACTGAAATATATGCAAGATGTCTTCTGTATGAAGACGCTACAGGTCCTCTTATAAGGCCTTCCAATGTCTGGACATGGGACCTTTACCTCTGGACTCAGGTCCTCCATTGTCCGGACATGGGACCTCCAAATCTGGACACGGGACCTGCAAATCTGGACATGGGGCCTCCAAATCTGGACATGGGGCCTCCAAATCTGGACATGGGGCCTCCAAATCTGGACACGGGACCTCCAAATCTGGACACGGGACCTCCAAATCTGGACATGGGACCTCCAAATCAGGACATGGGACCTCCAATATCTGGGAGAAGGTCATCCAATTCTGGACATTGGTCCGTCAATGTCTGGATGTAGATCCTCCTCCTCCAACTCTGGACAATGGCCCTCCACTGTCTGGAAACGGGTCCCCAAATGTTTGGACAGAGACTCACTAAATGTCTGGACACTGGTCTTTTAATGTCTAAACACTGTCCCTCCAATATCTGAACATAGGGCCCCTAATGTCTAGATGTAGGTCTTCCACTGTCTGCACATGGGTCCTTTAACTCTGGACTCAGGTCCTCCATTGTCCGGACATGGGAACTCCAAATCTGGACACGGGACCTCCAAATCTGGACATGGGACCTCCAAATCTGGACATAACTCCTCCGACTCTGGACACGGGACCTCCAATATCTGGGAGAAGGTCATCCAATTCTGGACATTGGTCCGTCAATGTCTGGATGTAGATCCTCCTCCTCCAACTCTGGACAATGGCCCTCCACTGTCTGGAAAAGGGTCCCCAAATGTTTGGACAGAGACTCACTAAATGTCTGGAAACTGGTCCTTTAATGTCTAAACACTGTCCCTCCAATGTCTGAACATAGGGCCCCTAATGTCTAGATGTAGGTCTTCCACTGTCTGGACATGGGTCCTTTTACTCTGGACTCAGGTCCTCCATTGTCCAGGCATGGGACCTACAAATCTGGACACTGGTGGGCCGGATTCAGAAAGAGATACGCCTTTGTATCTCTGAGTCCGGCCGGTCGTATCTATGCGGCTGATTCATAGAATCAGGTTCCGCATAGATATCCCTAAGAACCGTCAGGTGTAAGTGTCTTACACCGTCGGATCTTAGGCTGCAATTTCAGGCCGGCCGCTAGGTGGCGCTTCTGTATTTTTACGCAAGGATTATGCAAATGAGTATTTACGCCGATTCAGAAACGAACGACCGCCCGGCGCTTTTTTTTACGTCGTTTCCGTTCGGCTTTTTCCGGCGTATAGTTACCCCTGCTATATGACACGTAGCTAATGTTAAGTATGGCTGTCGTTGCGGCGCCAAGTTTTGAAATTTTTACGTCGTTTGCGTAAGTCGTTTGCGAATACGGCTGGACGCAATTTACGTTCACGTCGAAACCAATGACGTCCTTGCGACGTCATTTAGAGCAGTGCACACTGGGATATTTTACGGACGGCGCGTGTGCCGTTCAAATAAAACGTAAAAAACGCGGGGTCAACACAAATTTAAATAAAACACGCCCCCTACATCCCCATTTGAATTACGCGGCCTTACGCCGCAACACATACGTTACACCGCCGTAACTAAGGGCGCTGTTCTTTCTAAATAAAGAACTCGCGCCCAAAGTTAGAGCGGCGTAACGTATCGGAGATACGTTATGTCGGCCGGACAGATACGCTCAGGTATCTGAATCCGGCCCTGGTCCGGTCCGAGTAGTTCTTCCACTGTCTGGACATGGGTCCTTTAACTCTGAAATTAAGGTCCTCCATTGTCCAGACATGGGACCTCCAAATCTGGACACGGGACCTCCAATATCTGGGAGTAGGTCATCCAATTCTGGACATTGCCCTGTCAATGTCTGGATGTACAGCCATGGCCAAAAGTTTTGAGAATGACACAAATACTAATTTTCACAAAGTCTGCTGCCTCAGTTTTTGAGATGGGAAATTGCATATACTCCGGAATGTTATGAAGAGTGATCAGACCAATTGCAATTAATTGAAAAGTTCCTCTTTGCCATGAAAATTAACTTAATCCCATAAAAAAAAATTCCACTGCATTTGTGAAGAAGGCTTCAGGGTGCCCAAGAAAGTCCAGCAAGCGCCAGATGTAGGTCTTCCAATGTCTGGACATGGGTCCTTTAACTCTGGACTCAGGTCCTCTATTGTCTGGACATGGGACCTCCAAATCTGGACATGGGACCTCCAAATCTGGACACGGGACCTCCAAATCTGGACATGGGACCTCCAATATCTGGAAGAAGTTCATTCAATTCTGGACATTGGTCAGTCAATGTCTGGATGTAGATCTTTCTCCTCCAACTCTGGACAATGACCCTCCACTGTCTGGAAACGGGTCCCCAAATGTTTGGACAGAGACTCGCTAATGTCTGGAAACTGGTCCTTTAATGTCTAAACACTGTCCCTCTAATGTCTGAACATAGGGCCCCTAATGTCTAGATGTAGGTCCTCTATTGTCTGGACATGGGACCTCCAAATCTGGACACGGGACCTCCAATATCTGGAAGAAGGTCATCCAATTCTGGACATTGGTCCGTCAATGTCTGGATGTAGATCTTCCTCTTCCAACTCTGGACTAAGGCCTTCCACTCTCTGGTCATGGGTCCTCCAATGTTTGGACAGAGACTCACTAATGTCTGGAAACTGGTCCTTAAATTCTAAACACTGTCCCTCCAATGTCTGAACATAGGGGGGATGGGTCAGGTGGCGGATGAGGAGGATGGGTGAGGGGGGAATGGGTCAGGTGGTGGGTGAGGGGGGATGGGTCAGGTGGTGGGTGAGGGGGGATGGGTCAGGTGGTGGAGATGGGACAGGTGGTGGGTGAGGGGGGATGGGTCAGGTGGTGGGTGAGGGGGAATGGGTCAGGTGGTGGAGATGGGACAGGTGGTGGGTGAGGGGGGATGGGTCAGGTGGTGGGTGAGGGGGGATGGGTCAGGTGGTGGGTGAGGGGGGATGGGTCAGGTGGTGGAGATGGGACAGGTGGTGGGTGAGGGGGGATGGGTCAGGTGGTGGGTGAGGGGGAATGGGTCAGGTGGTGGAGATGGGACAGGTGGTGGGTGAGGGGGGATGGGTCAGGTGGCGGATGAGGAGGATGGGTGAGGGGGGAATGGGTCAGGTGGTGGGTGAGGGGGAATGGGTCAGGTGGTGGAGATGGGACAGGTGGTGGGTGAGGGGGGATGGGTCAGGTGGTGGGTGAGGGGGAATGGGTCAGGTGGTGGAGATGGGACAGGTGGTGGGTGAGGGGGGATGGGTCAGGTGGTGGGTGAGGGGGAATGGGTCAGGTGGTGGAGATGGGACAGGTGGTGGGTGAGGGGGGATGGGACAGGTGGTGGGTGAGGGGGAATGGGTCAGGTGGTGGAGATGGGACAGGTGGTGGGTGAGGGGGGATGGGTCAGGTGGCGGATGCGGAGGATGGGTGAGGGGGGATGGGTCAGGTGGTGGGTGAGGGGGGATGGGTCAGGTGGTGGGTGAGGGGGAGATGGGACAGGTGGTGGGTGAGGGGGGATGGGTCAGGTGGCGGATGCGGAGGATGGGTGAGGGGGGATGGGTCAGGTGGTGGGTGAGGGGGGATGGGTCAGGTGGTGGGTGAGGGGGAATGGGTCAGGTGGTGGAGATGGGACAGGTGGTGGGTGAGGGGGGATGGGTCAGGTGGTGGGTGAGGGGGAATGGGTCAGGTGGTGGAGATGGGACAGGTGGTGGGTGAGGGGGGATGGGACAGGTGGTGGGTGAGGGGGAATGGGTCAGGTGGTGGAGATGGGACAGGTGGTGGGTGAGGGGGGATGGGTCAGGTGGCGGATGCGGAGGATGGGTGAGGGGGGATGGGTCAGGTGGTGGGTGAGGGGGGATGGGTCAGGTGGTGGGTGAGGGGGAGATGGGACAGGTGGTGGGTGAGGGGGGATGGGTCAGGTGGCGGATGCGGAGGATGGGTGAGGGGGGATGGGTCAGGTGGTGGGTGAGGGGGGATGGGTCAGGTGGTGGGTGAGGGGGAGATGGGACAGGTGTCATTCTTTTGCCTCATTCCCATTCCGGTGAGCCCGAAGGTGTCATGCAGCGCATGCGCTTTGCAGACACAGAAGGGGTTAATGGGGGGTATATATTGTTGTTGGTGTGACAATCGCCCCCCTCACCCTTGACACCCCGGATCCTGATGGTCACAGGCGGCCTCGGGCCCCCGGCAGGTCAAGGCGGACAGCCTGGCTCATCGGCGTGAAGATGTCCCGTTTCCATAGCAACAGCCATGCTCCTGAGGGGAGACCGTTATCACAAACCCCCAGCGAGGGGCGAATGTCCCCCCCCACCCCACCCCCGCTACTAACTTCTCCCTGTGTCACTAATTACCCAAGCTTAAAGGAAAACCCCGATTCTAATCCTAATTGTCACACGTCCGAGTCACTTTAGCGGAAGACTGCGGCCCGTTATTGGCGATTCTCTGACCTCCTTTCCCGCGGTGAGTCACGCCGACTCGATTCTGAGCTAGAAGTGTACATAACGCCACAACGGTTTGTTGAGTTTTGGGTGGGGGAGGGGAGGGGGGGAGGAGTTGGTTCCCTTGTCGGGGATTTTTTTTTCCCCCCATGGAGGAGATTTCCTTTCACTTCCTGTCCTGAAGACGGAACTTCCTCTACAAAACTCCGTCACCTCCTCATCTCATCTCTCACTCCGATACTTTATGTCGTTATAGAAACCAAGAAAAGTGACGTCAGAAGAATGACGGAGACGTCCATCGAGGCGCCACACATTTTTTGGGGTTTTTTTTGTTTCTTTTTTGTATAAATAAAGTTCTTCCCTTTTATATGAGTCTCCAAAAAGGATATCAGGGAACTGGAGAAAGTGCAGAGAAGGGCAACCAAAGTGATAAGAGGCATGGAGGAGCTCAGCTATGAGGAAAGATAAGGGGGGGGATATGATCTCCATGTATAAATACATAAGGGGGGATATGATCTCCATGTATAAATACATAAGGGGGGATATGATCTCCATGTATAAATACATAAGGGGGGGGGGGATATGATCTCCATGTATAAATACATAAGGGGGGATATGATCTCCATGTATAAATACATAAGGGGGGGATATGATCTCCATGTATAAATACATAAGGGAGGGATATGTTCTCCATGTATAAATACATAAGGGGGGGGGGTATGATCTCCATGTATAAATACATAAGGGGGGATATGATCTCCATGTATAAATACATAAGGGGGGGATATGATCTCCATGTATAAATACATAAGGGGGGGTATGATCTCCATGTATAAATACATAAGGGGGGATATGATCTCCATGTATAAATACATAAGGGAGGGATATGTTCTCCATGTATAAATACATAAGGGGGGGGATAAGATCTCCATGTATAAATACATAAGGGGGGATATGACCTCCATGTATAAATACATAAGGGGGGATATGATCTCCATGTATAAATACATAAGGGGGGGGATATGTTCTCCATGTATAAATACATAAGGGGGGGATATGATCTCCATGTATAAATACATAAGGGGGGGGATAAGATCTCCATGTATAAATACATAAGGGGGGATATGATCTCCATGTATAAATACATAAGGGGGGGATATGATCTCCATGTATAAATACATAAGGGGGGGGGGGATATGATCTCCATGTATAAATACATAAGGGGGGGGATATGATCTCCATGTATAAATACATAAGGGGGATATGATCTCCATGTATAAATACATAAGGGGGGGATATGATCTCCATGTATAAATACATAAGGGGGGGATATGATCTCCATGTATAAATACATAAGGGGGGGATATGATCTCCATGTATAAATACATAAGGGGGGGGGATATGATCTCCATGTATAAATACATAAGGGGGGGGGTATGATCTCCATGTATAAATACATAAGGGGGGGATATGATCTCCATGTATAAATACATAAGGGGGGATATGATCTCCATGTATAAATACATAAGGGGGGGGATATGATCTCCATGTATAAATACATAAGGGGGGGGATATGATCTCCATGTATAAATACATAAGGGGGGATATGATCTCCATGTATAAATACATAAGGGGGGGGATATGATCTCCATGTATAAATACATAAGGGGGGGATATGATCTCCATGTATAAATACATAAGGGGGGGTATGATCTCCATGTATAAATACATAAGGGGGGGTATGATCTCCATGTATAAATACATAAGGGGGATATGATCTCCATGTATAAATACATAAGGGGGGGGATATGATCTCCATGTATAAATACATAAGGGGGGAATATGATCTCCATGTATAAATACATAAGGGGGGATATGATCTCCATGTATAAATACATAAGGGGGGGATATGATCTCCATGTATAAATACATAAGGGGGGATATGATCTCCATGTATAAATACATAAGGGGGGATATGATCTCCATGTATAAATACATAAGGGGGGGTATGATCTCCATGTATAAATACATAAGGGGGATATGATCTCCATGTATAAATACATAAGGGGGGGGGATATGATCTCCATGTATAAATACATAAGGGGGGGGATATGATCTCCATGTATAAATACATAAGGGGGGGATATGATCTCCATGTATAAATACATAAGGGGGGGTATGATCTCCATGTATAAATACATAAGGGGGGATATGATCTCCATGTATAAATACATAAGGGGGGGTATGATCTCCATGTATAAATACATAAGGGGGGATATGATCTCCATGTATAAATACATAAGGGGGGATATGATCTCCATGTATAAATACATAAGGGGGGGGGATATGATCTCCATGTATAAATACATAAGGGGGGGGGGGGGGGGGGGTTATGATTTTATTTTTTTCCCTTGATTGAACTGGATGTGTTTCTTTCAACCTAACTATGTAACCATTTATTACCCCTACAATGATAATAATAACTTTTCATTTCCTCAAATGATTGATCTCGGACTACACACAGTGTGATGGGATCAGTGACAGGATGTCAGCTGTGCACCTGATAATTCCTTCCCCTCATTGGCACAATATCATCTCCTAATCCTTTCCCCATGACTGATGTAAGTGCGCCGAGTGTCTCTCCATAGAGAGGACATCTCGTCTGTAAGGTAGGTATGTAGGTAGGTGAGCCCCCGCTGTGTGAGACTGCCCCCCGCTCTGTGAGACCCCCATGATATTTGAGATTACCCCCGATGTGTTAAACCCCCCCCGCTGTGTGACACTGCCCCCGCGCTGTTTTAGACACCCCCCACTGTGTGAGACCGCCCCCGCGCTGTTTGAGACACCCCCCACTGTGTGAGACCCCCCTCTGTGAGACCCCCGTGGTCTTTGAGACCTCCCCCCGCTCTGTGAGACCCCCCGTGCTGTTTGAGACACCCCCCGCTCTGTGAGACCCCCTGTGCTGTTTGAGACACCCCCCCGCTGTGTGAGACCCCCCATATGAGACCACCCCCTGCTGTGTAAGATTACCCCCACAGCGTGAGACCCTCCCCCGCAGCGAGACCCCCCTGCAGCGTGAGAGCCCCCCCCCCGCAGTGTGAGAGCCCCCCCCGCAGTGTGAGAGCCCCCCCCAGTGTGAGCCAATCCTCAATGTGTCAGACAAATGGAGGATCCGGGGACACGACGCCCGGCCGCCTCGGCTTGTTTACAGGAAGATTCCTTTGTTGCTCTCATTTGGAAATGATTCATAAAACAAACAACGAGAAGGATGCTAATTGGCCCCCGGGGGCCCCATAGCAGCGCACCTGTCAGGGAGGAACGTGCAAAGCCGCGGCTGTACAGGAGAAGGAATATTTTTCTTTTATATACACGTGAAATCCGCGTCACCTCCTCGCCGTGCGTTCGCGGATTTCAGAAACTGGCGTTTTTATTCGCGTCCTCTTTTAAAATTTGACGTTCTAAAGACACATGGGGGGGGGGGGAGGGGCGGGATTCTCAGCGGCGCGCGTTTCATACATAAACGACATTTATAAGACTCTCGTTATTTTCTGGTACTGCCATTCTTTTCCGCTGTACCCTTCCCCCTCCCCTTTTTTTTGATTGGACGGAGATATAATTTTAGAAATATGTATGTTTTAATGTGTCTGTTAATTTATTAAAAAATAATTGTAAGCTTAATTGTTACGGTACCATTAAAAGTCCAACAGCCTCAACCACTAATCTTTCCAAAAATAAAATAAAGGCAAAAATAAAATTAATTAATAAAGAAAATATAAAGAAAAAAAATAAGACAAAAAAAAAATTACTAAAATAAAAAAAAATACATTTAAAAAAATTAAGTTAAATCGAAATAAAACGTAGAAAATAATGAAATAAAGTCTTTTTTTTTTTTTTTACGTTAAAATAAAAAAACAAATTAACTGAAAATTGATTGTAATCAAAATAAAAAAAAAAAATTATTAAACAAAATCTAAAGCTTCATGCCTGAAGCTGTTTAAGGGGCCCCATAATTCCTGATGGTGGCCCTGCTTCAGGAATAATTATTTGTATTTTTGTTAATTTTTTGAAACATTCAAGATACACAAAAACGTCTCTGGCAGCATAGGGGTTAAAGCGGAGTTCCGGCCACAATTTCACTTTTTAAATATAAATACCCCTGTAATACACAAGCTTAATGTATTCTAGTAAAGTTAGCCCCCATTCACACCTAGGCGTTTTGTCGCCTGTAGTGTGACGCCGCTGCCGCCCCAAGACGCCAGAGTGATGATTTAACATTGCCCTTTATGGAGATGGTTCACATCTCCACGCCGAACGCCTGCAAAAAAGTCCCGGACCTTTTTTTCAGGCGGCTTTCGGCATAGGGGGACAATCTAGGGGCACATCTAGGCGGACAATCGCGGTACAAAACGCCGCCATTTGTCGCCGCAATTCGTGGGACAAAACGCCGCGATTTTGTCTGCCTAGATGTGAATGCAGCCTTAGTCTGTAAACTAAGGTCCGTTTTGTTAGGTTGTTACAGCATTTAGACACTTTATAAAATAGAAATTGACTGGGGCCATCTTAAGTGTGGGCATCATGAAGCCAGACTGTATGACTTCCTGGATTTTAGCCTTGCAGATCTCGCACATGCTCAGTGCTGCACAAGCAGTGTAATAGGTTTCAGATCAGGTTTCAGCACCTGTACTGTCCAAGTCACATGATTCTTCGAGACTGGGGAATGCACAGACTCCTGGAAAGTTACACCCACTACATTCCCAGGAGTCTGTGCGCTGTAGGTTAGGAAGCTTAAGCACCTAGGTGCAGGAAGAGGGAAGATTAACTATTCTGCCTAGCAACAACACTTTGAAGGCATCTAAAAAAAAAAAAAATGTTTTTCTTAAAGGACTAATGACATTTTTTTAAAACTACTGATGTAATGTTATATTTATGGGTGGAACTCCACTTTAATTATATATATTGTGTGGTAAATAGAAGTCGATCTGTCCAATCGAAGAAAACACCCCGGAGTCTCCGCCCAGCATTTACACCAATCATCTTTATTATCAGAATTTGGCAACTGTGACAACGCTCTCCGCCTTTTCACAAGACGACACAAATCGCCATCATCCCGAAACCTATTCCTGCCGTGTGAAAGTTCCGCTCAGGCACTTCATCGCTTCGCAGGCTCCTCCCCTCTGCGCTGGAGAGAGCCTCGGGGGCGGGGCCCACCCCCTCCTCCGTGCTTTGACATCGCGGTACGCCCGAGTCCTTGTTCCTTGGCTGAAAAAGATGCTACAATCGCTGATTGAATCGGATCCCAAAAACACGGACGTGACCCACACAGACAATGGCCGCCGCGGTCAACGCAACTCGCCAAGAGCGGGACAAGCGGCGGTGACCCTCCCGCCCAAGAAAAAAAAAAAAAACCTAATCCCGGATTGTCCCAAAACTATTTCACGCCGGAGTAAAACGGAAGTTGAAATCCTCCTTCGGACGCACAAGGCATGTCTGCGCTTGCACGCGACGCGCGGCGCAACTCTACGTGTGCAAAATTAATTAATAAAAAAAAAAAAACACACAAAAGTGAATAAGAACAGTGACAAAGGCAATTAAAAACCCCGGTGCGCCCTTCAAAAACGGAGAAGACGCAAAGGACGCCGATCTCCCTCCGCGCCGTGGTCGATGGGATTAGTGTAGAATGGAGTGGAGGAATCGGATTAAAAAATAAAAAAAATTGTGAAGTTCGTAGCGGCTCAGGACCAGGGGGGGCGGGGAGATAAGGGGGAGTTGACGAGCGTAGATCCGCCTTCTTCGTGGTCTGGGGGGAGGGGTAACGATAGGCCACTCCCCGCCACCTCTGGGTTGAGTCGGCTGAGACTGTCGTGGACTAAGGCCGCCCTGGTGACAGGAGAGACACGAGATTCCAGCAGGATGCTAAAAAAAAAAACTGGATGGGCAAAAAAAATAATAAAGTGACCCAAAAGTTCGAGTTCTTAGAAAATGACGCAATGGCAACCCTTCTTGTCCTTCTCCTTCCGCGTCGGCTCCGGGGACGGGGGGCACTCCTGTTCATGGAACTTCCTGCGGAGAGAGAGAGAGACCGGGTCACCCCAAGAGCTTACAATCATCAGCAGGCCAATCATATCACAAGCATACTACAAAAAATAATTATTTTATTAATTAATTAGAGAGAGAGAGAGAGAGAGAGAGAATAGAGAGAGAGATACACACACAATATATATATATTATGTGTGTGTGTGTGTGTGTGTGTGTGTGTGTGTGTGTGTGTATATATATATATATTTAATAAAAACAAAACAACATATATTATTTAGGATTGTATTTTTTATTATTATATATAAATAAAAAATACATGATCGGGGACACTGACTGGTGGCAGCATGTAAAATATTATATTATAATATATATATATATATATATATATATATATATATATATATATATATATATATATATATATATATATGTGCTGTGCGTTAAACGCGATATTAACGGCGTTAACGCAAACCCATGTTAACGCCGTCAATATTTTTATCGCGCGATTAACGCTCGGGGTGGACGTGCAGAGTGTGCAGCGGTGCGGCTTACCTTCTCGCTGGATTCACAGGCAAGTTACTCACCTTGTCCCTGGATCCAGCGATGCCACCCCGCTGTGTGATCGAGCGGGTCCTCCTCGCTTGGCGGGTCCTCTTCACTCGGCGGGTCCTCCTCGCTCGATTCACAGTGTCTGTGTGCCGCCGATCTCCGTTCCCTGCGACGTTACGACGCACGGGAGCTGAGAACGGCGCCAAATTAAAAAAAGTAAACAAACACAATACACACAGTATACTGTAATCTTATAGATTACAGTACTGTATGTAAAAAATACACACCCCCCTTGTCCCTAGTGGTCTGCCCTGTGCCCTACATGTGCTTTTATAAAATAAAAACTATTCTTTCTGCCTGAAAACTGTAGATTGTCCAAAAGTGTCCCTTTATGTCAAAAATGGTTTTAGATCAGCTAGAAAACAGCGATCAAAATTTATGACGAATTAATCGTGAGTTAACTATGACATTAATGCGATTAATCGCGATTAAAATTTTTAATCGTTTGACAGCACTAATATATATATATATATATAATTTGTGATTTTTTTTTTTTATTTATATTATTTTATATTTATTATATGAATATATTTATAAAAAAAATCATAATAAAGTTAATAATATTATTTTAGTATGATTTATTTTATATAATACAGTATGTGTGTATATATAAATAATAACAACATATATTATTTATGATTGTATTTTTTATTATTATATATAAATAAAAAATGCATGATCGGGGACACTGACTGGTGGCAGCATGTAAAAAAAAAATATATATATAAATATATATATATTTTTGTGATTTTTTTTAAAATGTATATTATATTATTTTATATGAATATATTTATAAAAAAAAAATCATAATAAAATCATAATAAAGTTAATAATATTATTTTAGTATGATTTATATATATATATATATTTATTTATATATATTTATTTATATATATATATATATATATATATATATATATAAACACATTATATATATATATATATATATATATATATATATATATATATATATAACACACATATATATATATATATATAACACACATATATATATAACACACATATATATATATATATATATATATATATTATATATATATATATATATATAAACATATTAATTATGATTGTATTTTTTTTATTATATATAAATAAAAAATGCATGATCGGGGACACCGACTGGTGGCAGCATGTAAAATATATATATATATTTTTTGTGTTTTTTTTTTTAACACACTGTGGGCTGAAATTAATAAAGCCCGCCGTAAGTTTGTGCGGGCGTAGCGTATCCGAGATACGCTACACTGCTGTAACTTAGTGAGGCTGGATTCACAAAGAACCTGCGCCCTAAGTTACGGAGGCGTAACGTAAATCTGCCGGCGTAAGCGCGCCGAATTCAAATTCTGAAGAGGTGGGCGTGTTTTATGTCAATAAAACACGACCCCACGTAAATGACGTCTATCACGACCGGCGCATGCGCCGTCCGTGAACGTATCCCCAGTGCGCATGCTCCTAATCACGTCGCAAATAGTCAATGCTTTCGACGTGAACGTAAGCCCTATTAGCGATCGAGTTACTTACGCAAACAACGTAAAATTTTCAAAATTCTACGACGTCCATACTTAACATTGCGTACGCCTCATATAGCAGGAGTAACGTTACGCCGGAAAAAGCCTTACGCAAACGATGTAAAAAAATCCGCCGGGCGCACGTACGTTTCTAAATCGGCGTATCCAGCTAATTTGCATATTTTACGCTGAAATAGACGGCTGCGCCACCTAGCGGCCAGCGTAAATATGCAACTAAGATACGACGGCGTAAGGGACTTACGCCAGTCGGATCTTAGCCTAATTTCAGGGTATCTTGCTTTCTGAATACAGAAAGAAGATACGCCGGCGCAGCTTTGAATTTACGCGCCGCACCTATAAATACGCCGGCGTAAATTCTTGCTGAATCTAGCCCAGTGACTAGAGCAATATGAGGTTACCATGGTAACCTTGTACAACCCCCTGGGGAAGTGATCAGGATTTGTTTTTTACATTATATTTCCTTTTAGAAGTGAATTTAATTGCTATAAGCAAATGTTTTACTAAGTGAAAATTAATTTATTGGTGTCTTTTGTTGTAATTAGCTGCGATTGGCCAAAGCTAATCGCATGGTACAGATGGGCTGCGATTGGCCCTGTCTGTACCATGTGATCACTGTGACCAATCACAGCTATTGCACACATTGAATGGCATGAAAGAAAGCCGTCCATTGTTTACAATTGTCATGTGACCTGCTGTGATTGGTCACAGTGATCACATGGTACAGAGGTACAGACAGGGCCAATCACAGCCCATCTGTACTTTGATTGTGATTTGGCACCGATCACACACAGCCGGTAACAGATTACGCGCTGCACCGCGCATGAGGTGTGATCCGGGAGGACGTCATAGGACAGTGATGGCGAAGCTTGGCACCCCAGATGTTTTGGAACTACATCTCCCATGATGCTCCACTACAGTGCAGAGTGCCTGAGAATCATGGGAAATGTAGTTCCAAAACATCTAGGGTGGCGAGCTCCGCCAAAACACTGGTATAGGACGTCCACCCGTATCGGCAAAAGCCCCGCCCCGCCTTCATTTTGCTATAGGCCCTGCAACTGGTTAAGTAAAATCCTTGTTTACGATTTGTTTCGATCTTTGTCACATATCTCAGTGCTGCCGATCATCCTGCAGCCTCTTTGCAGTCACTTCCTGGTTACATTGCTCTCCATTGACGCTCGCGTGGCGTTTCCCAGGGCAGCCTCGGGTGACAACACAGCAGCACAAATTGGGAGAGACAGTGGCAGGGTGTTGTCACCCTATAACAGGAAGCGCCTGAAGCGGAATCTTCATGGCAGGATCACCAGGGGAAAAGGGACATCGCAGGGCGGTACACCACCGACCTGCAAGAAAAAAAACGCTTCGCCACCTACCTGACAACGCGCACGAGTTCGTGAAACGCCTGATCCACGTTCATCCTGATCTTGGCCGAGGCTTCCAGATACGGAACTTTCAACTGCCGCGCCAGCTGGTGTCCTTCCTCCTGCGTCACCTGCAGAGACACGGCACCCCCACCAGAGGGCGTATTATTAATCATTTGTAGACAGTGGGGGGGCTATAGCTGCACATGGCAGCCAATCAGCGTCTAACGTCGATTGCTCAATAAAGCTTTGACAAAAAAAAAACTGGAAGCCAATTAGCTCCCATGCAGAGCTGCATCAGATTTAGTAAATAAACCCCCCATAGTGCGTCTCATGACAGGTTCCCTTTAAGACCCCCCTTTCACACAGGTTAGCGGTAAAGCGCCGCTCACTTAACCGCTTCCCGACCGCCGCACGCCGGTATACGTCGGCAGAATGGCACGGGCAGAGAAATGGGCGTACGTCACTTTAAGATTTACCGACCAGCGGGCGTGCACGCACGCGCCTCGTGAGTGCGCCCGCGGGTCCTGGGAACTCGAAGGTACCCGGGCAGTCCGCGATTGCGGTCGATGTAAACAAGGCATTTCCCTGTTCTACCTAGTGACAGGATACTGATCGTCTGCTCCCTGTCATCGGGAGCGGTGATCAGTGACGAGTCACATGTAAACCCCGCCCCCTCACAGTTAGAATCACTCCCTAGGACACACTTAACCCCCTTTCTCACTCCCCTACTGGTTAACCCCTTCCCTGCCAGTCACATTTACACAGTAATCAGTGCATTTTTATAGCACTGGGCGCTGTATAAATGACAATGGTCCCAAAATAGCGTCAAAAGTGTCCGATGTGTCCGCCAGAATGTCGCAGACACGATATAATAAAAAAATAAAAATAAAAAAATCGTTGATCGCCGACATTACTAGTAAAAAAAAATAAAAATGCCATAAAACTATCCCCTATTTTGTAGACGCTATAACTTTTGCGCGAAACTATCAATAAACGCTTATTGCGATTTTTTTTTACCAATAATATGTAGAAGAAAACGTATCGGTCTAAACTGAGGAAAAAAAAATTCCCCGCAAAAAAATGGGATATTTATTACAGAAAAAAATACGGGGGAAAAAAATGGCGTTTTTTTTCAATATGGTCGCTCTTTTTTTATTTATAGCGCAAAAAAGAAAAAAACGCAGAGGTGATCAAATACCACCAAAAGAGAGATCTATTTGTGAAAAAAAAAATATAAAAGACGCTGATTTGGTTTGGCAGCCACGTCGCACGACCGCGCAATTGTCAGTTAAAGCGACGCAGTGCCGAATCGCCTGGTCTTTGGGCAGCCAAATCCTCCGGGACTGAAGTGGTTAATAAGCGGCGCTTTTCGGCCTCTAGCGGGGCGCTTGAACCAAGAAAGGGTTAAAAGCGCTGGTGTTGCGGCCTTTGAAGCGATTTTCGGGTGCTCCGGAAGTGCTGCTCATGCATTCCAACGGGTGGTGGGGGAGGGGTGTATACAACGCACCCAAACCGCCCCAAAGACGCTTCTTCCAGGCCCCCCCCCCCCAACGCCCCGCCCCCGTGGGAGGGAAAGCACTTGTCCCCCAACCCGGGGCGGCGGTTTTCAGGCGCCATTTCTAGCGCTAAAACGCCCGAAATACGCCGCAGTGTGAAGGGGCGCTAAACGTTGCGACAAAATATTGGATTTTACCTGCCGCTGGTGCTCCAGATCCGCTTTGTTCCCGACCAGGACCATCGGGAACTCGTCCCGGTCCTTCACCCGCAGGATCTGCCGCTGGAATTTATAGATCTCCTCGAAGCTGAACAGAGAAACGCGTCAGTAAAACAAAACGGTACAATGTGTGTGGTGTGTACACGTCCCCCCCCCCCAAACACAGGCCAACCCCCCCTATCCTTTCCAGATACAAAGTAACATTGTTTATAAACATTGATCAGACAGGAGATAGAAATATACAAAGTAACATTGTTTATAAACATTGATCAGACGGGAGATAGAGAGATACAAAGTAACATTGTTTATAAACATTGATCAGACAGGAGATATAGAGATACAAAGTAACATTGTTTATAAACATTGATCAGACGGGAGATAGAGAGATACAAAGTAACATTTTTTATAAACATTGATCAGACGGGAGATAGAGAGATACAAAGTAACATTGTTTATAAACATTGATCAGACGGGAGATAGAGAGATACAAAGTAACATTGTTTATAAACATTGATCAGACGGGAGATAGAGAGATACAAAGTAACATTGTTTATAAACATTGATCAGACAGGAGATAGAGAGATACAAAGTAACATTGTTTATAAACATTGATCAGACGGAGAGAGAGATACAAAGTAACATTGTTTATAAACATTGATCAGACGGGAGATAGAGAGATACAAAGTAACATTGTTTATAAACATTGATCAGACGGGAGATAGAGAGATACAAAGTAACATTGTTTATAAACATTGATCAGATGGGAGATAGAGATACAAAGTAACATTGTTTATAAACATTGATCAGACGGGAGATAGAGAGATACAAAGTAACATTGTTTATAAACATTGATCAGACGGGAGATAGAGAGATACAAAGTAACATTGTTTATAAACATTGATCAGACGGGAGATAGAGAGATACAAAGTAACATTGTTTATAAACATTGATCAGATGGGAGATAGAGATACAAAGTAACATTGTTTATAAACATTGATCAGACGGGAGATAGAGAGATACACAGTAACATTGTTTATAAACATTGATCAGACAGGAGATAGAGAAATACAAAGTAACATTGTTTATAAACATTGATCAGACGGGAGATAGAGAGATACAAAGTAACATTGTTTATAAACATTGATC
>NW_024404811.1:0-27147 GCF_905171775.1 Rana temporaria
GTCTTCCTATCGGCTCAGAGATGACAATCAAATATATAATAAGAATGACCACCTCTTCCAAACTCACTCCAGGCTGCTATGCACCCTCCATGCACCTTCCATGCACCCTCCATGCACATTGCATGCACCCTCCCCCATGCACCCTTCATGCACCCTCCATGCACACTCCATGCACCCCCATGCACACTACATGCACCCTCCTTGCACATTCCATGCACCCTCCATGCACCCGCACAACTAGAAATCTCCATTATTATGGGGGATGGTCAGCACTGTGTCGGGCCCGGCATTGGCCTTGAAGGGCGATTCAGAGGTGTCAGGCGCTCTTCATGGCCGACACTTTGACCTCCCATGTAATTCAAAGAGTTTTCATTCGCAGATCTCAGGCCGCTAACAATGTCTGCGCCGCGCAATGCGGGATTACCGGCTCCGGCCAGAACCGGTCCGACTGGCTGCTGGATGTCTACCAAAGTTTACATTGTGAGAGCGACAAGGAGGAAATCCTCCAATCCCTCCACATATACCAGAGCGCTGTACAGAGACCACTGAGCCAATCACCAGAGGAGCTTACACTCTAATGTCCCCTCCCCCCCCACATCAGTCTCTGTACAGAGGAGCTTACACTCTAATGTCCCCTCCCCCCCCACATCAGTCTCTGTACAGAGGAGCTTACACTCTAATGTCCCCTCCCCCCACATCACATCAGTCTCTGTACAGAGGAGCTTACACTCTAATGTCCCCTCCCCCCCACATCACATCAGTCTCTGTACAGAGGAGCTTACACTCTAATGTCCCCTCCCCCACAGTCACATCAGTCTCTGTACAGAGGAGCTTACACTCTAATGTCCCCTCCCCCCACATCACATCAGTCTCTGTACAGAGGAGCTTACACTCTAATGTCCCCTCCCCCACATCACATCAGTCTCTGTACAGAGGAGCTTACACTCTAATGTCCCCTCCCCCCCCACAGTCACATCAGTCTCTGTACAGAGGAGCTTACACTCTAATGTCCCCCCCCCACACATCACATCAGTCTCTGTACAGAGGAGCTTACACTCTAATGTCCCCTCCCCCACACATCACATCAGTCCCTGTACAGAGGAGCTTACACTCTAATGTCCCCTTCCCCCCACATCAGTCTCTGTACAGAGGAGCTTACACTCTAATGTCCCCTCCCCCCCCACAGTCACATCAGTCTCTGTACAGAGGAGCTTACACTCTAATGTCCCCTCCCCCACAGTCACATCAGTCTCTGTACAGAGGAGCTTACACTCTAATGTCCCCTCCCCTCACAGTCACATCAGTCTCTGTACAGAGGAGCTTACACTCTAATGTCCCCTCCCCCCATCTCACATCAGTCTCTGTACAGAGGAGCTTACACTCTAATGTCCCCTCCCCCCCACAGTCACATCAGTCTCTGTACAGAGGAGCTTACACTCTAATGTCCCCTCCCCCCCACAGTCACATCAGTCTCTGTACAGAGGAGCTTACACTCTAATGTCCCCCCCCCCCACATCACATCAGTCTCTGTACAGAGGAGCTTACACTCTAATGTCCCCTCCCCCCATCTCACATCAGTCTCTGTACAGAGGAGCTTACACTCTAATGTCCCCTCCCCCCACAGTCACATCAGTCTCTGTACAGAGGAGCTTACACTCTAATGTCCCCCCCCTCCCCACAGTCACATCAGTCCCTGTACAGAGGAGCTTACACTCTAATGTCCCCCCCCTCCCCACAGTCACATCAGTCTCTGTACAGAGGAGCTTACACTCTAATGTCCCCTCCCCCCACATCACATCAGTCCCTGTACAGAGGAGCTTACACTCTAATGTCCCCTCCCCCCACATCACATCAGTCTCTGTACAGAGGAGCTTACACTCTAATGTCCCCTCCCCCCACAGTCACATCAGTCTCTGTACAGAGGAGCTTACACTCTAATGCCCCCTCCCCCCACCACAGTCACATCAGTCTCTGTACAGAGGAGCTTACACTCTAATGTCCCCTCCCCCCACAGTCACATCAGTCTCTGTACACAGGAGCTTACACTCTAATGTCCCCTCCCCCCACATCACATCAGTCTCTGTACAGAGGAGCTTACACTCTAATGTCTCCTCCCCCCCACATCACATCAGTCTCTGTACAGAGGAGCTTACACTCTAATGTCCCCTCCCCCCCCCACATCACATCAGTCTCTGTACAGAGGAGCTTACACTCTAATGTCCCCTCCCCCCACATCACATCAGTCTCTGTACAGAGGAGCTTACACTCTAATGTCCCTCCCCCCCACAGTCACATCAGTCTCTATACAGAGGAGCTTACACTCTAATGTCCCCTCCCCCCCCACATCACATCAGTCTCTGTACAGAGGAGCTTACACTCTAATGTCCCCTCCCCCACAGTCACATCAGTCTCTGTACACAGGAGCTTACACTCTAATGTCCCCTCCCCCCCCCCACATCACATCAGTCTCTGTACAGAGGAGCTTACACTCTAATGTCCCCTCCCCCCCACATCACATCAGTCTCTGTACAGAGGAGCTTACACTCTAATGTCCCCTCCCCCCCCACAGTCACATCAGTCTCTGTACAGAGGAGCTTACACTCTAATGTCCCCTCCCCCACATCACATCAGTCTCTGTACAGAGGAGCTTACACTCTAATGTCCCCTCCCCCCCACATCACATCAGTCTCTGTACAGAGGAGCTTACACTCTAATGCCCCCTCCCCCCACAGTCACATCAGTCTCTGTACAGAGGAGCTTACACTCTAATGTCCCCTCCCCCCCCCCACATCACATCAGTCTCTGTACAGAGGAGCTTACACTCTAATGCCCCCTCCCCCCACCACAGTCACATCAGTCTATGTACAGAGGAGCTTACACTCTAATGTCCCCTCCCCCCACAGTCACATCAGTCTCTGTACAGAGGAGCTTACACTCTAATGTCCCCTCCCCCACAGTCACATCAGTCTCTGTACAGAGGAGCTTACACTCTAATGTCCCCTCCTCCCCACAGTCACATCAGTCTCTGTACAGAGGAGCTTACACTCTAATGTCCCCTCCCCCCACAGTCACATCAGTCTCTGTACAGAGGAGCTTACACTCTAATGTCCCCTCCCCCCTACAGTCACATCAGTCTCTGTACAGAGGAGCTTACACTCTAATGTCCCCTCCCCCCCACATCACATCAGTCTCTGTACAGAGGAGCTTACACTCTAATGTCCCCTCCCCCCCACAGTCACATCAGTCTCTGTACAGAGGAGCTTACACTCTAATGTCCCCTCCCCCCCCACATCACATCAGTCTCTGTACAGAGGAGCTTACACTCTAATGTCCCCTCCCCCCACATCACATCAGTCTCTGTACAGAGGAGCTTACACTCTAATGTCCCCTCCTCCTCCCACATCACATCAGTCTCTGTACAGAGGAGCTTACACTCTAATGTCCCCTCCCCCACATCACATCAGTCTCTGTACAGAGGAGCTTACACTCTAATGTCCCCTCCCCCCCACATCACATCAGTCTCTGTACAGAGGAGCTTACACTCTAATGCCCCCTCCCCCCACAGTCACATCAGTCTCTGTACAGAGGAGCTTACACTCTAATGTCCCCTCCCCCCACATCACATCAGTCTCTGTACAGAGGAGCTTACACTCTAATGTCCCCTCCCCCCACATCACATCAGTCTCTGTACAGAGGAGCTTACACTCTAATGTCCCCTCCCCCCACAGTCACATCAGTCTCTGTACAGAGGAGCTTACACTCTAATGTCCCCTCCCCCCCACATCACATCAGTCTCTGTACAGAGGAGCTTACACTCTAATGTCTCCTCCCCCCACCACAGTCACATCAGTCTCTGTACAGAGGAGCTTACACTCTAATGTCCCCTCCCCCCACAGTCACATCAGTCTCTGTACACAGGAGCTTACACTCTAATGTCCCCTCCCCCCCCCACATCACATCAGTCTCTGTACAGAGGAGCTTACACTCTAATGTCCCCTCCCCCCCCGACAGTCACATCAGTCTCTGTACAGAGGAGCTTACACTCTAATGTCCCCCCCCCCACATCACATCAGTCTCTGTACAGAGGAGCTTACACTCTAATGTCCCCTCCCCCCCCACAGTCACATCAGTCTCTGTACAGAGGAGCTTACACTCTAATGTCCCCTCCCCCCCACATCACATCAGTCTCTGTACAGAGGAGCTTACACTCTAATGTCCCCTCCCCCCCCACAGTCACATCAGTCTCTGTACAGAGGAGCTTACACTCTAATGTCCCCTCCCCCCCCCCACATCACATCAGTCTCTGTACAGAGGAGCTTACACTCTAATGTCCCCTCCCCCCCACATCACATCAGTCTCTGTACAGAGGAGCTTACACTCTAATGTCCCCTCCCCCCACAGTCACATCAGTCTCTGTACAGAGGAGCTTACACTCTAATGCCCCCTCCCCCCCCCACAGTCACATCAGTCTCTGTACACAGGAGCTTACACTCTAATGTCCCCTCCCCCCCACATCACATCAGTCTCTGTACAGAGGAGCTTACACTCTAATGTCTCCTCCCCCCACCACAGTCACATCAGTCTCTGTACAGAGGAGCTTACACTCTAATGTCCCCTCCCCCCACAGTCACATCAGTCTCTGTACACAGGAGCTTACACTCTAATGTCCCCTCCCCCCCCCCACATCACATCAGTCTCTGTACAGAGGAGCTTACACTCTAATGTCCCCTCCCCCCCCACAGTCACATCAGTCTCTGTACAGAGGAGCTTACACTCTAATGTCCCCTCCCCCCACATCACATCAGTCTCTGTACAGAGGAGCTTACACTCTAATGTCCCCTCCCCCCACAGTCACATCAGTCTCTGTACAGAGGAGCTTACACTCTAATGTCCCCTCCCCCCACATCACATCAGTCTCTGTACAGAGGAGCTTACACTCTAATGTCCCCTCCCCCCACAGTCACATCAGTCTCTGTACAGAGGAGCTTACACTCTAATGTCCCCTCCCCCCACAGTCACATCAGTCTCTGTACAGAGGAGCTTACACTCTAATGTCCCCTCCCCTCCCACAGTCACATCAGTCTCTGTACAGAGGAGCTTACACTCTAATGTCCCCTCCCCCACATCCCATCAGTCTCTGTACAGAGGAGCTTACACTCTAATGTCCCCTCCCCCACAGTCACATCAGTCTCTGTACAGAGGAGCTTACACTCTAATGCCCCCTCCCCCCACCACAGTCACATCAGTCTCTGTACAGAGGAGCTTACACTCTAATGTCCCCTCCCCCCCCACATCACATCAGTCTCTGTACAGAGGAGCTTACACTCTAATGTCCCCTCCCCCCCACAGTCACATCAGTCTCTGTACAGAGGAGCTTACACTCTAATGTCCCCTCCCCCCCCACATCACATCAGTCTCTGTACAGAGGAGCTTACACTCTAATGTCCCCTCCCCCCACAGTCACATCAGTCTCTGTACAGAGGAGCTTACACTCTAATGTCCCCTCCCCCCCCACATCACATCAGTCTCTGTACAGAGGAGCTTACACTCTAATGTCCCCTCCCCCCACAGTCACATCAGTCTCTGTACAGAGGAGCTTACACTCTAATGTCCCCTCCCCCCACAGTCACATCAGTCTCTGTACACAGGAGCTTACACTCTAATGTCCCCTCCCCCCACAGTCATATCAGTCTCTGTACACAGGAGCTTACACTCTAATGTCCCCTCCCCCCCCCACATCACATCAGTCTCTGTACAGAGGAGCTTACATTCTAATGTCCCCTCCCCCCCACACATCACATCAGTCTCTGTACAGAGGAGCTTACACTCTAATGTCCCCTCCCCCCCCACATCACATCAGTCTCTGTACAGAGGACCTTACACTCTAATGTCCCCTCCCCCCCACATCACATCAGTCTCTGTACAGAGGAGCTTACACTCTAATGTCCCCTCCCCCCACATCACATCAGTCTCTGTACAGAGGAGCTTACACTCTAATGTCCCCTCCCCCCCCACAGTCACATCAGTCTCTGTACAGAGGAGCTTACACTCTAATGTCCCCTCCCCCCACACATCACATCAGTCTCTGTACAGAGGAGCTTACACTCTAATGTCCCCTCCCCCACAGTCACATCAGTCTCTGTACAGAGGAGCTTACACTCTAATGTCCCCTCCCCCCACATCACATCAGTCTCTGTACAGAGGAGCTTACACTCTAATGTCCCCTCCCCCCCCCACATCAGTCTCTGTACAGAGGAGCTTACACTCTAATGTCCCCTCCCCCCCCACATCACATCAGTCTCTGTACAGAGGAGCTTACACTCTAATGTCCCCTCCCCCCCACAGTCACATCAGTCTCTGTACAGAGGAGCTTACACTCTAATGTCCCCTCCCCCCCACAGTCACATCAGTCTCTGTACAGAGGAGCTTACACTCTAATGTCCCCCCCCCCACAGTCACATCAGTCTCTGTACAGAGGAGCTTACACTCTAATGTCCCCTCCCCCCCACAGTCACATCAGTCTCTGTACAGAGGAGCTTACACTCTAATGTCCCCTCCCCCCCACATCAGTCTCTGTACAGAGGAGCTTACACTCTAATGTCCCTCCCCCCACATCACATCAGTCTCTGTACAGAGGAGCTTACACTCTAATGTCCCTCCCCCCACATCACATCAGTCTCTGTACAGAGGAGCTTACACTCTAATGTCCCCTCCCCCCCACAGTCACATCAGTCTCTGTACAGAGGAGCTTACACTCTAATGTCCCCTCCCCCCACCCAGTCACATCAGTCTCTATACAGAGGAGCTTACACTCTAATGTCCCCTCCCCCCCCACATCACATCAGTCTCTGTACAGAGGAGCTTACACTCTAATGTCCCCTCCCCCCCACAGTCACATCAGTCTTTGTACAGAGGAGCTTACACTCTAATGTCCCCCCCCACAGTCACATCAGTCTCTGTACAGAGGAGCTTACACTCTAATGTCCCCTCCCCCCACAGTCACATCAGTCTCTGTACAGAAGAGCTTACACTCTAATGTCCCCTCCCCCCACAGTCACATCAGTCTCTGTACAGAGGAGCTTACACTCTAATGTCCCCTCCCCCCACAGTCACATCAGTCTCTGTACAGAGGAGCTTACACTCTAATGTCCCCTCCCCCCCACATCACATCAGTCTCTGTACAGAGGAGCTTACACTCTAATGTCCCCTCCCCCCACAGTCACATCAGTCTCTGTACAGAGGAGCTTACACTCTAATGTCCCCTCCCCCCACAGTCACATCAGTCTCTGTACAGAGGAGCTTACACTCTAATGTCCCCTCCCCCCCCACAGTCACATCAGTCTCTGTACAGAGAAGCTTACACTCTAATGTCCCCTCCCCCCACATCACATCAGTCTCTGTACAGAGGAGCTTACACTCTAATGTCCCCTCCCCCCCCCCACAGTCACATCAGTCTCTGTACAGAGGAGCTTACACTCTAATGTCCCCTCCCCCCCACAGTCACATCAGTCTCTGTACAGAGGAGCTTACACTCTAATGCCCCCTCCCCCCACATCACATCAGTCTCTGTACAGAGGAGCTTACACTCTAATGTCCCCTCCCCCCCACAGTCACATCAGTCTCTGTACAGAGGAGCTTACACTCTAATGTCCCCTCCCCCCACATCACATCAGTCTCTGTACAGAGGAGCTTACACTCTAATGTCTCCTCCCCCACAGTCACATCAGTCTCTGTACAGAGGAGCTTACACTCTAATGTCCCCTCCCCCCACAGTCACATCAGTCTCTGTACAGAGGAGCTTACACTCTAATGTCCCCTCCCCCCACATCACATCAGTCTCTGTACAGAGGAGCTTACACTCTAATGTCCCCTCCCCCCCACATCACATCAGTCTCTGTACAGAGGAGCTTACACTCTAATGTCCCCTCCCCCCCACATCACATCAGTCTCTGTACAGAGGAGCTTACACTCTAATGTCCCCTCCCCCCCACATCACATCAGTCTCTGTACAGAGGAGCTTACACTCTAATGTCCCCTCCCCCCCACATCACATCTGTCTGTGTACAGAGGAGCTTACACTCTAATGTCCCCTGCCCCCACACATCACATCAGTCTCTGTACAGAGGAGCTTACACTCTAATGTCCCCTCCCCCCCCACATCAGTCTCTGTACAGAGGAGCTTACACTCTAATGTCCCCTCCCCCCACAGTCACATCAGTCTCTATACAGAGGAGCTTACACTCTAATGTCCCCTCCCCCCCACAGTCACATCAGTCTCTATACAGAGGAGCTTACACTCTAATGTCCCCTCCCCCCACACATCACATCAGTCTCTGTACAGAGGAGCTTACACTCTAATGTCCCCTCCCACACATCACATCAGTCTCTGTACAGAGGAGCTTACACTCTAATGTCCCCTCCCCCCCACAGTCACATCAGTCTCTGTACAGAAGAGCTTACACTCTAATGTCCCCTCCCCCCCACATCACATCAGTCTCTGTACAGAGGAGCTCACACTCTAATGTCCCCTCCCCCCCCACAGTCACATCAGTCTCTGTACAGAGAGCTTACACTCTAATGTCCCCTCCCCCCCACAGTCACATCAGTCTCTGTACAGAGGAGCTTACACTCTAATGTCCCCTCCCCCCCCACAGTCACATCAGTCTCTGTACAGAGGAGCTTACACTCTAATGTCCCCTCCCCCCACAGTCACATCAGTCTCTGTACAGAGGAGCTTACACTCTAATGTCCCCTCCCCCCCACATCACATCAGTCTCTGTACAGAGGAGCTTACACTCTAATGTCCCCTCCCCCCCACAGTCACATCAGTCTCTGTACAGAGGAGCTTACACTCTAATGTCCCCTCCCCCCACAGTCACATCAGTCTCTGTACAGAGGAGCTTACACTCTAATGTCCCCTCCCCCCCCACAGTCACATCAGTCTCTGTACAGAGGAGCTTACACTCTAATGTCCCCTCCCCCCACAGTCACATCAGTCTCTGTACAGAGGAGCTTACACTCTAATGTCCCCTCCCCCCCACAGTCACATCAGTCTCTGTACAGAGGAGCTTACACTCTAATGTCCCCTCCCCCACATCACATCAGTCTCTGTACAGAGGAGCTTACACTCTAATGTCCCCTCCCCCCCCACACATCACATCAGTCTCTGTACAGAGGAGCTTACACTCTAATGTCCCTCCCCCCCACAGTCACATCAGTCTCTGTACAGAGGAGCTTACACTCTAATGTCCCCTCCCCCCCACATCACATCAGTCTCTGTACAGAGGAGCTTACACTCTAATGTCCCCTCCCCCCCCACAGTCACATCAGTCTCTGTACAGAGGAGCTTACACTCTAATGTCCCTCCCCCCCACAGTCACATCAGTCTCTGTACAGAGGAGCTTACACTCTAATGTCCCCTCCCCCCCACATCACATCAGTCTCTGTACAGAGGAGCTTACACTCTAATGTCCCCCCCCCCCACAGTCACATCAGTCTCTGTACATAGAAGCTTACACTCTAATGTCCCCTCCCCCCCAAAGTCACATCAGTCTCTGTACAGAGGAGCTTACACTCTAATGTCCCCTCCCCCCCCACATCACATCAGTCTCTGTACAGAGGAGCTTACACTCTAATGTCCCCTCCCCCCACATCACATCAGTCTCTGTACAGAGGAGCTTACACTCTAATGTCCCCTCCCCCCCACAGTCACATCAGTCTCTGTACAGAGGAGCTTACACTCTAATGTCCCCTCCCCCCACAGTCACATCAGTCTCTGTACAGAGGAGCTTACACTCTAATGTCCCCTCCCCCCTACAGTCACATCAGTCTCTGTACAGAGGAGCTTACACTCTAATGTCCCCCCCCCCCCACATCACATCAGTCTCTATACAGAGAAGCTTACACTCTAATGTCCCCTCCCCCCACAGTCACATCAGTCTCTGTACAGAGGAGCTTACACTCTAATGTCCCCTCCCCCCACATCACATCAGTCTCTGTACAGAGGAGCTTACACTCTAATGTCCCCTCCCCCCCACATCACATCAGTCTCTGTACAGAGGAGCTTACACTCTAATATCCCCTCCCCCCCACATCACATCAGTCTCTGTACCAGAGGAGCTTACACTCTAATGTCTGGTGCACATCCCCCAGACGTGTCCCCAGGCGGGGGATTTATGGCGCTGTGGGCAGGCCGGTCCATTCCTCGGCGTACAGTCAGCGCTCTCTTTCCCGGCAGAGTCCCGGGGAGTTCCGGGCAGGAAAGGGGGAAATAATTGCCGGTGACGGGGCGCATCCCGCTGCTTTGTGTGATGTCACCGGGGAGGATTGTGCAGCTTGTAAAAGGCCTGACACCTGAGAGAGGACCGCCGGCTGCCCGGGAGACGTGGAGGGGAGGGGGGGGGGATTGTGCAACACAGACAGTCCCCCAGGACAAAGACATTCTCCTGGTGTGTGCCGCATGTCAGGAGGGACGTGACGGCATGAGATGGGCAAGATCTCACCAACTGAGGTCAAGACCAAGTCCAGCTAGGGCAAAAGTCACAGACCAATCGATCAATAACATGGTGGTCATGGGACTTCACCGATCAATAACATGGTGGTCATGGGACTTCACCGATCAATAACATGGCGGTCATGGGACTTCACCGATCAATAACATGGTGGTCATGGAACTTCACCGATCAATAACATGGCGGTCATGGGACTTCACCGATCAATAACATGGCGGTCATGGGACTTCACCGATCAATAACATGGCGATCATGGGACTTCACCGATCAATAACATAGCGGTCATGGGACTTCACCGATCAATAACATGGCGGTCATGGGACTTCACCGATCAATAACATGGAGGTCATGGGACTTCACCGATCAATAACATGGTGGTCATGGGACTTCACCGATCAATAACATGGTGGTCATGGAACTTCACCGATCAATAACATGGCGATCATGGGACTTCACCGATCAATAACATGGAGGTCATGGGACTTCACCGATCAATAGCATGGTGGTCATGGAACTTCACCGATCAATAACATGGCGATCATGGGACTTCACCGATCAATAACATGGCGGTCATGGGACTTCACCGATCAATAACATGGCGATCATGGGACTTCACCGATCAATAACATGGCGGTCATGGGACTTCACCGATCAATAACATGGCGGTCATGGGACTTCACCGATCAATAGCATGGTGGTCATGGAACTTCACCGATCAATAACATGGCGATCATGGGACTTCACCGATCAATAACATGGCGATCATGGGACTTCACCGATCAATAACATGGTGGTCATGGGACTTCACCGATCAATAACATGGCGGTCATGGGACTTCACCGATCAATAACATGGCGGTCATGGGACTTCACCGATCAATAGCATGGTGGTCATGGAACTTCACCGATCAATAACATGGCGATCATGGGACTTCACCGATCAATAACATGGCGATCATGGGACTTCACCGATCAATAACATGGCGGTCATGGGACTTCACCGATCAATAACATGGCGGTCATGGGACTTCACCGATCAATAACATGGCAATCATGTGACTTCACCGATCAATAACATGGCGGTCATGGGACTTCACCGATCAATAACATGGCGGTCATGGGACTTCACCGATCAATAACATGGCGGTCATGGGACTTCACCGATCAATAACATGGCGATCATGGGACTTCACCGATCAATAACATGGCGGTCATGGGACTTCACCGATCAATAACATGGCGATCATGGGACTTCACCGATCAATAACATGGCAATCATGTGACTTCACCGATCAATAACATGGCGGTCATGGGACTTCACCGATCAATAACATGGCGATCATGGGACTTCACCGATCAATAACATGGCGGTCATGGGACTTCACCGATCAATAACATGGCGATCATGGGACTTCACCGATCAATAACATGGCAATCATGTGACTTCACCGATCAATAACATGGCGGTCATGGGACTTCACCGATCAATAACATGGCGGTCATGGGACTTCACCGATCAATAACATGGCAATCATGTGACTTCACCGATCAATAACATGGCAATCATGTGACTTCACCGATCAATAACATGGCGATCATGGGACTTCACCGATCAATAACATGGCGATCATGGGACTTCACCGATCAATAACATGGCGGTCATGGGACTTCACCGATCAATAACATGGCGATCATGGGACTTCACCGATCAATAACATGGCGGTCATGGGACTTCACCGATCAATAACATGGCGGTCATGGGACTTCACCGATCAATAACATGGTGGTCATGGGACTTCACCGATCAATAGCATGGTGGTCATAGGACTTCACCGATCAATAACATGGTGGTCATGGGACTTCACCAATCAATAACATGGCGGTCATGGGACTTCACCGATCAATAACATGGCGATCATGGGACTTCACCGATCAATAACATGGCGATCATGGGACTTCACCGATCAATAACATGGCAATCATGTGACTTCACCGATCAATAACATGGCGATCATGGGACTTCACCGATCAATAACATGGCGATCATGGGACTTCACCGATCAATAACATGGCGATCATGGGACTTCACCGATCAATAACATGGCGATCATGGGACTTCACCGATCAATAACATGGCGGTCATGGGACTTCACCGATCAATAACATGGCGGTCATGGGACTTCACCGCAAACTGGATGGAATAGCGCGTCGCTGCAAGATGATGTGGTCGCCATGCTGGTTCAGTATAAACCCCCAACAGTGTCACCAGCAAAGCCCCCCCCCCACACCTCCTCCTCCGCCATGCTTCACAGTGGGAACCAGGCATGTAGAGTTCATCCGTTCACCTTTTCTGCGTCGCACAAAGACACGGGGGGTTGGAACCAAAGATCTCGGGCCAGATTCACAAAGAGATACTCCGGTGTATTATCTCCTGATATCTCCTGATCCCCCATCGTATCTCTGACTTACACTGGTCCTATCTATGCGCCTCATTCATAGAATCACATACGCATAGATAGGGCTAGATCTGACTGTGTTACACTGTCGGATCTTTTTTTTAAATTAAAAATGGCGCCGGGGGCGTTCCCGCTGATTTACACTGAATAATATGTAAATCAGCGAGATACGCAAATTCACGAACGTACGCGGCCCCCCGACACTGTGTTCTTACGTCGTTTCCGTAGCGCGGTACCCGTCGTATACTTACCCTTTCTAAAAGCAGGCGCAGCCAATGTTAAGTATGGCCGTCGTTCCCGCGTCCAATTTGAATTTTTTTTTTTTACGTAGTTTCCGTAAAGTCGTTCTCGAATACGGAACTACGTCGTTTACGTACGCGTCGCAACCCGCTGACGTCCCAGCGACGTCGGTGGGAGCAATGCACGCCGGGGAAATTTCGCGGTCCCGCTCCTCAATTTGCGGCAGCCCCCCCCCGCTTCTCAATTTGCGACAGCCCCCCCCGCTTCTCAATTTGCGGCAGCCCCCCCCGCTTCTCAATTTGCGGCAGCCCCCCCCGCTTCTCAATTTGCGACAGCCCCCCCCGCTTCTCAATTTGCGGCCGCCCCCCCCTCTTCTCAATTTGCGGCAGCCCCCCCCGCTTCTCAATTTGCGGCAGCCCCCCCCGCTTCTCAATTTGCGGCAGCCCCCCCCGCTTCTCAATTTGCGACAGCCCCCCCCGCTTCTCAATTTGCGACAGCCCCCCCCGCTTCTCAATTTGCGGCAGCCCCCCCCGCTTCTCAATTTGCGGCAGCCCCCCCCGCTTCTCAATTTGCGACAGCCCCCCCCGCTTCTCAATTTGCGACAGCCCCCCCCGCTTCTCAATTTGCGACAGCCCCCCCCGCTTCTCAATTTGCGGCAGCCCCCCCCGCTTCTCAATTTGCGACAGCCCCCCCCGCTTCTCAATTTGCGACAGCCCCCCCCCGCTTCTCAATTTGCGGCAGCCCCCCCCGCTTCTCAATTTGCGGCAGCCCCCCCCGCTTCTCAATTTCAGGCGGCAGAACCCCCCCCCCCCGGTTCTCTGCCATGCCTTAAGCTGTGTAAGGGACCCCAAAATTCCTGATGACGGCCCTGCGCATACCACGACCGCATTCTGCTGGACTTTCCCGCACAGACAGCTTCTTCCCGCACTTCCCGGTTAAGCAGGAAGAACCGGAGCGGTGTGCGGAGGACTGCGGCTGCTGAAGGGAAGAAAGCCGACAGCCCGGCTAATGACAGTCTGTGGCCCCCGCTCAACAACTTTAATGTACCCCCCGCGCTCAACACCTTCGATCCCCCCCAATTCTCGGCTCCAGAGGGCCCCTTCAACACTCAAGCCCAGGGGCCCCCCACCACCCTAAGTCCTGCCCTGAACATGGTGGTCATGGGACTTCCCCGATGGGGCTGAACCAACACAAACCCCATACCCTCCATGTGAAGTCCCGGCACGCTGTGAATGTCGCCTCCAGATAAAGGAAATGTCAGATAAAGGAGATCAGAGGAGCCGCGCCGCTCGCTTCAAAGGCCGCAGGAAGGAGCGCTATCTAAAACAAACAGCGGCCTCACCGCAACCCAGCGAGACGCGGCACCTGAGCAAAGGAAGCCGCTATTTATACCACTGAGATCCCAATCAGAGAGAGACGCTCGCTTCCCCCCCCCCCCCACCGGGCCCCTGACTGCCAGAGAATCGCCAACGCTCGCTCCCCCCGGGGCCCCTGACTGCCAGAGAATCGCCACCGCTCGCTCCCCCCCCCCCACCGGGGCCCCTGACTGACAGAGAATCGCCACCGCTCGCTTCCCCCCCCCCCCCACCGGGGCCCCTGACTGACAGAGAATCGCCACCGCTCGCTTCCCCCCCCCCACCGGGGCCCCTGACTACCAGAGAATCGCCACCGCTCGCTTCCCCCCCCCCCCACCGGGCCCCTGACTGCCAGAGAATCGCCAACGCTCGCTCCCCCCGGGGCCCCTGACTGCCAGAGAATCGCCACCGCTCGCTCCCCCCCCCCCCACCGGGGCCCCTGACTGACAGAGAATCGCCACCGCTCGCTTCCCCCCCCCCCCTGACTGCCAGAGAATCGCCACCGCTCGCTTCCCCCCCCCCCACCGGGGTCCCTGACTGCCAGAGAATCGCCACCGCTCGCTTCCCCCCCCCCACCGGGGTCCCTGACTGCCAGAGAATCGCCACCGCTCGCTTCCCCCCCCCCACCGGGGTCCCTGACTGCCAGAGAATCGCCACCGCTCGCTTCCCCCCCCCCCCTGACTGCCAGAGAATCACCACCGCTCGCTTCCCCCCCCCCCACCGGGGTCCCTGACTGCCAGAGAATCGACACCGCTCGCTTCCCCCCCCCCCCCCTGACTGCCAGAGAATCGCCACCGCTCACTTCCCCCCCGGGGGCCCCTGACTGCCAGAGAATCGCCACCGCTCGCCCCCCCCCCCCCTCGCTTCCCGTATACAGCCAACGCTCACTTCCCCGTATACAGCCAACGCTCCCTTCTCCGTATACAGCCGACGCTCGCTTCCCCGTATACAGCCAACGCTCGCTTCCCCGTATACAGCCAACGCTCGCTTCTCCGTATACAGCCGACGCTCCCTTCTCCGTATACAGCCGACGCTCCCTTCTCCGTATACAGCCAACGCTCGCTTCCCCGTATACAGCCGACGCTCCCTTCTCCGTATACAGCCAACGCTCGCTTCCCCGTATACAGCCAACGCTCCCTTCTCCGTATACAGCCGACGCTCCCTTCTCCGTATACAGCCGACGCTCCCTTCTCCGTATACAGCCAACGCTCGCTTCCCCGTATACAGCCGACGCTCGCTTCCCCGTATACAGCCAACGCTCCCTTCCCCGTATACAGCCAACGCTCCCTTCCCCGTATACAGCCAACTCTCACTTCTCCGTATACAGCCAACTCTCACTTCTCCGTATACAGCCAACGCTCCCTTCCCCGTATACAGCCAACGCTCGCTTCCCCGTATACAGCCAACGCTCCCTTCCCCGTATACAGCCAACGCTCCCTTCCCTGTATACAGCCAACGCTCCCTTCCCCGTATACAGCCAACTCTCACTTCTCCGTATACAGCCAACGCTCCCTTCCCCGTATACAGCCAACGCTCGCTTCCCCGTATACAGCCAACGCTCCCTTCCCCGTATACAGCCGACGCTCCCTTCTCCGTATACAGCCAACGCTCGCTTCCCCGTATACAGCCAACGCTCGCTTCCCCGTATACAGCCAACGCTCGCTTCTCCATATACAGCCAACGCTCCCTTCCCCGTATACAGCCGACGCTCCCTTCCCCGTATACAGCCAACGCTCCCTTCCCCGTATACAGCCAACGCTCGCTTCCCCATATACAGCCAACGCTCGCTTCCCCGTATACAGCCAACGCTCCCTTCCCCGTATACAGCCGACGCTCCCTTCCCCGTATACAGCCAACGCTCCCTTCCCCGTATACAGCCAACGCTCGCTTCCCCGTATACAGCCAACGCTCGCTTCTCCGTATACAGCCAACGCTCCCTTCCCCGTATACAGCCAACGCTCGCTACTCCGTATACAGCCAACGCTCCCTTCCCCGTATACAGCCAACGCTCCCTTCCCCGTATACAGCCAACGCTCCCTTCCCCGTATACAGCCGACGCTCGCTTCTCCGTATACAGCCGACGCTCCCTTCCCCGTATACAGCCAACGCTCGCTTCTCCGAATACAGCCAACGCTCGCTTCCCCGTATACAGCCAACGCTCCCTTCCCCGTATACAGCCAACGCTCCCTTCTCCGTATACAGCCAACGCTTGCTTCTCCGTATACAGCCAACGCTCCCTTCCCCGTATACAGCCAACGCTCGCTTCCCCGTATACAGCCAACGCTCGCTTCCCCGTATACAGCCGACGCTCGCTTCCCCGTATACAGCCAACGCTCCCTTCCCCGTATACAGCCAACGCTCCCTTCCCCGTATACAGCCAACTCTCCCTTCCCCGTATACAGCCAACGCTCGCTTCTCCGTATACAGCCAACGCTCCCTTCTCCGTATACAGCTAACGCTCGCTTCCCCGTATACAGCCGACGCTCCCTTCTCCGTATACAGCCAACGCTCCCTTCTCCGTATACAGCCAACGCTCGCTTCCCCGTATACAGCCGACGCTCGCTTCCCCGTATACAGCCAACGCTCCCTTCCCTGTATACAGCCAACGCTCCCTTCCCCGTATACAGCCAACTCTCGCTTCTCCGTATACAGCCAACGCTCGCTTCCCCGTATACAGCCGACGCTCCCTTCTCCGTATACAGCCGACGCTCTCTTCTCCGTATACAGCTAACGCTCGCTTCCCCGTATACAGCCGACGCTCCCTTCTCCGTATACAGCCAACGCTCGCTTCCCCGTATACAGCCGACGCTCCCTTCTCCGTATACAGCCGACGCTCCCTTCTCCGTATACAGCCAACGCTCGCTTCCCCGTATACAGCCGACGCTCGCTTCCCCGTATACAGCCAACGCTCCCTTCCCTGTATACAGCCAACGCTCCCTTCCCCGTATACAGCCAACTTTCGCTTCTCCGTATACAGCCAACGCTCCCTTCCCCGTATACAGCCAACGCTCGCTTCCCCGTATACAGCCAACGCTCGCTTCCCCGTATACAGCCAACGCTCGCTTCTCCATATACAGCCTACGCTCCCTTCCCCGTATACAGCCGACGCTCCCTTCCCCGTATACAGCCAACGCTCCCTTCCCCGTATACAGCCAACGCTCGCTTCCCCATATACAGCCAACGCTCGCTTCCCCGTATACAGCCGACGCTCCCTTCCCCGTATACAGCCAACGCTCCCTTCCCCGTATACAGCCAACGCTCGCTTCCCCGTATACAGCCAACGCTCGCTTCCCCGTATACAGCCAACGCTCGCTTCTCCGTATACAGCCAACGCTCCCTTCCCCGTATACAGCCAACGCTCGCTTCCCCGTATACAGCCAACGCTCCCTTCCCCGTATACAGCCAACGCTCGCTACTCCGTATACAGCCAACGCTCCCTTCCCCGTATACAGCCAACGCTCCCTTCCCCGTATACAGCCAACGCTCCCTTCCCCGTATACAGCCAACGCTCGCTTCTCCGTATACAGCCGACGCTCCCTTCCCCGTATACAGCCAACGCTCGCTTCTCCGAATACAGCCAACGCTCGCTTCCCCGTATACAGCCAACGCTCCCTTCTCCGTATACAGCCAACGCTTGCTTCTCCGTATACAGCCAACGCTCCCTTCCCCGTATACAGCCAACGCTCGCTTCCCCGTATACAGCCAACGCTCGCTTCCCCGTATACAGCCAACGCTCGCTTCCCCGTATACAGCCGACGCTCGCTTCCCCGTATACAGCCAACGCTCCCTTCCCCGTATACAGCCAACGCTCCCTTCCCCGTATACAGCCAACGCTCGCTTCCCCGTATACAGCCAACGCTCCCTTCCCTGTATACAGCCAACGCTCGCTTCCCCGTATACAGACGACGCTCGCTTCCCTGTATACAGCCAACGCTCCCTTCTCCGTATACAGCCAACGCTCGCTTCTCCGTATACAGCCAACGCTCGCTTCCCCGTATACAGCCGACGCTCGCTTCCCCGTATACAGCCAACGCTCCCTTCCCCGTATACAGCCAACTCTCCCTTCCCCGTATACAGCCAACTCTCCCTTCCCCGTATACAGCCAACGCTCGCTTCCCCGTATACAGCCGACGCTCGCTTCCCCGTATACAGCCAACGCTCCCTTCCCCGTATACAGCCAACGCTCGCTTCCCCGTATACAGCCGACGCTCGCTTCCCCGTATACAGCCAACGCTCGCTTCCCCGTATACAGCCAACGCTCGCTTCCCTGGAGGTGTGTGACTGGTCTGAGCAGAAAGTCGTCCCTCGCAGCCAGAGATCACTTACAGCCGCTGACAGCTGAGATGAGGCGAGTAATGAGCCCCCCCCCCCCCCAGGGAGAGCCGCCAAGACTCCTCTAGTCATATATGAGGAAGGATTAGAGAGCCGGAATCCTGGAACAAACACCCCTCCGGGAGTGACAACTATATACACAGCCTAATCCACTCAGGGGCCACAGAAGGGCCAATCTACACGAAGGGGGGGGGGGTCTCTATCACGAGGTGGGAGGATGTGGGTGTTTGTAACTTGCTAACTGTGGCCCATTGGGGAGATTTCACTCTACTTCCTGTCCTGGTGACACAACAGGAAGTGAAAGGGAATACCCTCTTCGTTGTCACCAGAACAGGTGTCCCCCATTGGAATATTTCCCCCTCTGTTCCCTCCCGGTGTCAACGTTCACATTTTGGAATTCACTTCCTGCCCCGGTGACACCAGGAAAGAATGAAGCGAATCTCACCAGCGGGGACACAGACAGCAATAGGATACAGCCTGAGCAGAAAGTCGCAGGGGGCGGGGGGTTTGTGCTAAGACGGGGCGATTTATTTGGGGGGAGGGGCATTTCTGCTGGGGGGGGGGGGTCTGTGGGATGGGGCAAAGATTTGTACCGGGAGGAAGGGGGAATCTATACTTAGGGGGTAATAATACAGGGGGGGGAGAGGAGGGGGAGGGGGGATTTTTGCTGCCATATAATGCTCATGCGTATTGAGGGGGGGCATAGTTTGGCATGTTCGTCCCCCCGGGGGGCTCTAGATGACCTTGTCCCAGCACTGCCAAGTATCGATACCTTATTCATTCGCTATTGTCACACAACTGGTTGGGCTCGGGGCACAGTGCTCTGCGCCCCGAGCCCACCCTTTTTTTAAGCCAATTAGAGCCTCAGGATCTAATCATGTGCTTTAAAAAAAAAAAACATTGGAATCCATGCGTCCGGCGCCCCGTATTGAGATTAGGGGCTGGGTTCATTGGATTAGAGGGGTGGCGTCCCTGCACCCCCTTATGGACAGGCCGCCAGCCCACCACTAATGGCACCCCACAGATCGTCACCCACATGCGTTTTCCCGAGCACCAAACTGCACGGTGCCACGGCATTATGTGGCTCAGTGCCGCGTGTTTTTTTAAGAAAAAACGACGAGCGAGCGAGCGTGTGCGCACGGGTGTAAAACAAGACCCATTCATTTCCAGGGGGGCTGTCCAATGCGCAGAAATAGCGCAGGCATGATTTTGTAAATCGCGCCGCACCACACCGCACTGTATTGCTGTATTATGTGTCTTGGTGGGCACCCACACACGTTTGCAAAAGGCAACGCGTTTCTATGTGGCGCAGGAAAATGCGGTCATTTTGCGCACGCTCCCGGACTGGATTCTGCATTTCCAACTTGGGAAATCTTCGCTTGCCGCCCCGGGACACACGTGAGCCAATCCTTCGTCTGATGGTCAAATATGGCGGTCGGGGGGCTGGAATCGTATAGTGTCACTGCGACGGACCGGTTTGATTTTACACGCGCGCCCCCCCCTACGCCCTCGCTCACCTGTAACAGACGAACTAAAGCCGCAATCTTTTTTTTTCCCCGGAACTCTTTGGGGCCCATGAATGCGCGGCGTCAGCGGCCGACTCTGGAAGTTGCTGGGCTGCTGTCAGCGTATTCGTCTCCCTCATTCGCCTCTCATGGGGGGGGGGGCGCTGACGGGAGCCCCTAATCCCTCATCTTATCGGGGGAGGGGCGACCTCTGAACTTCCTGTTTGTGTATCCAGGGCGGGTTGTCAGGTCCGGGCGCGGGGGGGGGAGGGGTGCGGCCGGACAATGCGGTCCAGGATGGAGAGTCAGCCAGAAGCTCCGCGCCATTCACACTGATAAGCCGGCGGCTTTGGGGGCCCATTGTGTGCTGACAAAACAGACGATCGTCCCGGCGTGCACCGCGCCGACTGTCCACCTCCGCCGCCATTCCAGGACATCGCAATGACTGGCGGCTAACCTCGTGTCTCCTGGGGACCGTGTACACCCCCCCAAAACCAACCCGCCCCCCTCCTATAATCTTCTGGGGCCACAAACGTCTAGAAACCGATCGAAAACTCCCCCAGATGGTCGCGTGTCGTGTCGCCTTCAAAGCTCTTCTCTTGGGACAGGTGGACGGAAATTGGCAAAAATTCTTCCCAAAATTTCCAATTTTTTATCCTCGCCAAAATTTCGGTATTATTATGTCAATTATTCCACCATATTTTCTGCGTGGGGGGGAAATTTTGCTTGAAAAAATATAAATATTTACCTTAAAGAAATCCCTCCCATCCTGCTTTGCAAAAATACACAAAAAAACAAAAATAAATAATGAAATAAACACCAAAAAAAATTATAAGAAAATACACACACAAAAATAATAATAAAATACACACACAAAAAAAAACAAATAATAAAATACACACAAAAAAAAACAAATAATAAAATACACACAAAAAAAACTAAAAATAAAATACACACAAAAAATAAATAAATAATAAAATACACAAAAAAAAACAAATAATAAAATACACACAAAAAAAACTAAAAATAAAATACACACAAAAAATAAATAAATAATAAAATACACAAAAAAAGCTAATAATAAAATACACACACAAAAAAATAATAAAATACACCCAAAAAAACAAAATAATAGAATACACACAAACAATAAAAAGTAATAATAAAATATACACACAAAAAAATACACACAAATAATAAAATACACGAAAAAATAAATAATAAAATACACAAAAAAATTAAAATAATAAAATACACACACAAAACAAAACAAATAATAAAATACACGCAAAAAAAAACTAATAATACAATGCACACAAAAAATTAAAATAATAAAATACACACAAAAAAATACAAATAACAAAATACACAAAAAAAAAACTACAATAAAATACACACACAAAAAAAATAATAATAAAATAAACACAGAAAACAGATAATAAAATACACACAAAAAACAAATAATACACAAAAAAAGCTAAAAAAATACACACAAAAATAAATAAATAATAAAATATACACACAAAAAAATAATAATAAAATACACAAAAAAAATAATAATAAAATACACACAAAAAAAATAAAATAATGAAATACACCGTCAGCCCCCCCCCCCCCATAGTCATACCCCCAATAATAACAATGTGATCATTCCACTAAATCCCTGATGTCCTATTAACCCCTTGTGTGCCGGGGGCAGGGGGGACGGTGGGCCCTTAATTGGGGGGTTGCGGACGGTGGGCCCTCATGGGGGGTCTCAGATGGTGGGCCCTCAGGGAGGGGGTCGCAGATGGTGGGCCCTCAGGGAGGGGGTCGCAGATGGTGGGCCCTCATGGGGGGGTCGCAGACGGTGGGCCCTCATGGGTTGGGTCGCGGACAGTGGGCCCTCATGGTGGGGGGGTCGCGGATGGTGGGCCCTCATGGTGGGGGGGTCGCGGATGGTGGGCCCTCATGGTGGGGGGGGTCGCAGACCTTGGGCCCTCAATGGGGGGGTTGCAGACGGAGGACCCTCATATTGGGGGGGTTGCAGACGGAGGACCCTCATATTGGGGGGGTCGCAGATGGTGGGCCCTCATGGGGGGGGCTGAGGGGGTCGCAGACGGTGGGCCCTGATGGGGGGGGTAGCGGACGGTGGGCCCTCATGGGGGGGCGGAGGGGGTCGCAGACGGTGGGCCCGCATGGCAGCCATACTTCCCTGGCGCTCCGCCAATCCTCCTTCTGTACAATCAGATTTGTCCCCGAGGAATTCCGACGCTTTTGTTGTTTTCCGCCTGGAAGCTCATAAATAAAAATGTCCCCCAAAGAACCGCGGGAAGGAGGGGGGGTGACACATGGGGGACAATGGGGGCTGTCAGACCACAGACCCCCATATTAACCTTGGTGGGGGAGGGGGTCTTCTCTATAGAGGGGGCAGATCCCCCCACCACCCAGTGTGAATTAAAGGGGGTTCTGGGTAATTGTCCCGAAATCGATGGCACATTCCAATCTGGGGTGGGGTCTGTGACACGAGAGTCAGAACAATCTATTATATTGATCTCCATTCCCTCCCTCCCTCTGGGTGACACCATGAGTAATCCATAGATATTCTCCTCCTGGTGTCACCGATATTTAACATGGAAAGGTTACCCAGCGACAACTTCCCCCGAACCTCCCCCAACCAATAGGAGGGCGGCTGGGAAGGGGTACAGGACCCCCCCCCCCCCGATGTTGGCTGGAATGTGTCACCCTTCCTGAGCGGGGTGCGGGTCACGTGACCTCTCCTAACCTGTAAAAGCTTTCCATTCCTAGACTCTGTTTTCCAGCAGTTGATCGTTTCAACCAGATGTCCAAAGTCAGGCAGATCCCCCCCCCCCCCCCCCGATCTTCAGGTCTTATCTCATCGACATCAACAATAAATATTACATCGTGTCTGTGAGGTATATATAATCCGTATACCATATATACTGTACATGTGACCCGTATACAGTGCCTGGAAAAAGTATTCATACCCCTTGACAGGGCTTTTTTCTCAGAGAATAGGTGCAGGAACTCCCTACTTCCGAGTCACCTGTTGTGTCCACCCCCTACCCACCTCCGAGCACCCTCCCTTGGTTCCACTCTCTACCCACCTCCGAGCACCATTCCTTGGTTCCACTCCCTACCCACCTCCGAGCACCCTCCCTTGGTTCCACCCCCTACCCACCTCTGAGCACCCTCCCTTGGTTCCACTCCTTACCCACCTCTGAGCACCATCCCTTGGTTCCACCCCCTACCCACCTCCAAGCACCCTCCCTTGGTTCCACCCCCTACCCACCTCCGAGCACCCTCCCTTGGTTCCACTCCTTACCCACCTCTGAGCACCATCCCTTGGTTCCACCCCCTACCCACCTCCAAGCACCCTCCCTTGGTTCCACCCCCTACCCACCTCTGAGCACCCTCCCTTGGTTCCACCCCCTACCCACCTCTGAGCACCATCCTTTGGTTCCACCACCTCCCCACCTCCGAGCATCATTCCTTGGTTCCACCCCCTACCCACCTCCGAGCATCATTCCTTGGTTCCACCCCCTCCCCACCTCCGAGCACCGTTCCTTGGTTCCACCCCCTACCCACCTCCGAGCACCATCCCTTGGTTCCACCCTCTACACACCTCCGAGCACCATACCTTGGTTCCACCCTCTACACACCTCCGAGCACCATACCTTGGTTCCACCCTCTACCCACCTCCGAGCACCATCCCTTGGTTCCACCCTCAACCCACCTCTGAGCACCATCCCTTGGTTCCACCCCCTCCCCACCTCTGAGCACCGTTCCTTGGTTCCACCCCCTACCCACCTCCGAGCACCATTCCTTGGTTCCACCCCCTACCCACCTCCGAGCACCATTCCTTGGTTCCACCCCCTACCCACCTCCGAGCATCATTCCTTGGTTCCACCCCCTACCCACCTCTGAGCACCATCCCTTGGTTCTACCCCCTACCCACCTCTGAGCACCACTCCTTGGTTCCACTCCCTACCCACCTCTGAGCACCATCCCTTGGTTCCACTCCTTACCCACCTCTGAGCACCATCCCTTGGTTCCACCTCCGAGCACCGTTCCTTGGTTCCACCCCCTACCCACCTCTGAGCACCATCCTTTGGTTCCACCCTCTCCCCACCTCCGAGCACCATCCCTTGGTTCCACCCCCTACCCACCTCTGAGCACCATCCTTTGGTTCCACCACCTCCCCACCTCCGAGCATCATTCCTTGGTTCCACCCCCTACCCACCTCCGAGCATCATTCCTTGGTTCCACCCCCTCCCCACCTCCGAGCACCGTTCCTTGGTTCCACCCCTTACCCACCTCCGAGCACCATCCCTTGGTTCCACCCTCTACACACCTCCGAGCACCATACCTTGGTTCCACCCTCTACCCACCTCCGAGCACCATCCCTTGGTTCCACCCTCAACCCACCTCTGAGCACCATCCCTTGGTTCCACCCCCTCCCCACCTCTGAGCACCGTTCCTTGGTTCCACCCCCTACCCACCTCCGAGCACCATTCCTTGGTTCCACCCCCTACCCACCTCCGAGCACCATTCCTTGGTTCCACCCCCTACCCACCTCCGAGCATCATTCCTTGGTTCCACCCCCTACCCACCTCTGAGCACCATCCCTTGGTTCTACCCCCTACCCACCTCTGAGCACCACTCCTTGGTTCCACTCCCTACCCACCTCTGAGCACCATCCCTTGGTTCCACTCCTTACCCACCTCTGAGCACCATCCCTTGGTTCCACCTCCGAGCACCGTTCCTTGGTTCCACCCCCTACCCACCTCTGAGCACCATCCTTTGGTTCCACCCTCTCCCCACCTCCGAGCACCATCCCTTGGTTCCACCCCCTACCCACCTCTGAGCACCATCCTTTGGTTCCACCACCTCCCCACCTCCGAGCATCATTCCTTGGTTCCACCCCCTACCCACCTCCGAGCATCATTCCTTGGTTCCACCCCCTCCCCACCTCCGAGCACCGTTCCTTGGTTCCACCCCTTACCCACCTCCGAGCACCATCCCTTGGTTCCACCCTCTACACACCTCCGAGCACCATACCTTGGTTCCACCCTCTACCCACCTCCGAGCACCATCCCTTGGTTCCACCCTCAACCCACCTCTGAGCACCATCCCTTGGTTCCACCCCCTCCCCACCTCTGAGCACCGTTCCTTGGTTCCACCCCCTACCCACCTCCGAGCACCATTCCTTGGTTCCACCCCCTACCCACCTCCGAGCACCATTCCTTGGTTCCACCCCCTACCCACCTCCGAGCATCATTCCTTGGTTCCACCCCCTACCCACCTCTGAGCACCATCCCTTGGTTCTACCCCCTACCCACCTCTGAGCACCACTCCTTGGTTCCACTCCCTACCCACCTCTGAGCACCATCCCTTGGTTCCACTCCTTACCCACCTCTGAGCACCATCCCTTGGTTCCACCTCCGAGCACCGTTCCTTGGTTCCACCCCCTACCCACCTCTGAGCACCATCCTTTGGTTCCACCCTCTCCCCACCTCCGAGCACCATCCCTTGGTTCCACCCCCAACCCACCTCTGAGCACCATCCTTTGGTTCCACCCCCTACCCACCTCCGAGCACTATTCCTTGGTTCCAATCCCTACCCACCTCTGAGCACCATCCTTTGGTTCCACCCTCTCCCCACCTCCGAGCACCATCCCTTGGTTCCACCCTGAACCCACCTCTGAGCACCATCCCTTGGTTCCACCTCCGAGCATCGTTCCTTGGTTCCACCCCCTACCCACCTCTGAGCACCATTCGTTAGTTCCACCCCCCCTCCACCTCCGAGCACTGTTCCTTGGTTCCACCCCCTACCCACCTCTGAGCACCATTCGTTAGTTCCACCTCCTACCCACCTCCGAGCACCATTCCTTGGTTCCACTCCCTACCCACCTTCGAGCACCATTCCTTGATTCCACCACCTCCCCACCTCCGAGAACCATCCCTTGGTTCCACCCCCTACCCACCTCTGAGCACCATCCCTTGGTTCCACCCCCTACCCACCTCTGAGCTCATTTGTTGGTTCCACCCCCTACCCACCTCCGAGCACCATCCCTTGGTTCCACCCCCTACCCACCTCTGATCACCCACCTCTGAGTAATGGATACAGAGCCAAGTATCAGTTTGTGGTGCTAAGTAATTTGTATATGAGAGGAAGTAAAATAGATCCCCTGTCGCCAGCAACAATGGATCTCCCCCAGCAACAATAGACCCTCCCCCTTTAAAAATAGATCCCCTCCAGCAACAATAGATCTCCCAGCAGCCAGAATAATAGACCCTCCAGTACACCCCGGCACCCCTTTATTTATAGAGACTTTGTAACATTATTGTATAATGAGCCCCTTTGGTGTAGCCGTGGGACGTGCGTTGTGGACGGTAGGGATGGCGGGGTGGCGACGTCACATGACCGGCTCTGGAGCGATTTTCCTCTAATATCACTCGTTTCCTCATTCTAAGCCTGGGGGGGAGGGGGTCCGGCTGTTTCCATCTGGGCCCAACGCCAGCGATACCCAAGAACCTGCACCCGGGTTGGGGGAAGCCAGGCCTCGCAGAGGGTTTCTATGGCGATGGAAGGGGAGGCCTGCGTCGCTCTCATACTTAACGCACGACATCATTTCCATGGCGGGCCGGAGAGTCGATCTCTCTAGCAGACGCTGGGAACGTTCGCTCTCCTCCACCTCACACTTCATTATCGTCCCGAATTCTCCACTTCACATTTCAATGGCTTTG
>NW_024404812.1:0-26885 GCF_905171775.1 Rana temporaria
CACAACGCCCCCTCCCCCCCATCTCTGGGGTGAGAACATGCCGTGCATTGACACAAGTGGTCAGCGTAGATGGTATGGAGGGGTACACATCGTCCTCCATCGGTGGGAGGTGACCCCTTGTTTTGAAGCATATCCTGACCCCAGAGTAGACAGTATGGGGGGGACACAACGCCCCCCCATCTCTGGGGTGAGAACATGCCTTGCATTGACACAAGTGGTCAGAGTAGATGGTATGGAGGGGTCCCACACATCGTCCTCCATTGGTGGGAGGTGACCCCTTGTTTCCAAGCATATCCTGACCCCAGAGTAGACAGTATGGGCGACACATCGTCCTCCATCTGACCATCGGTGGGAGGTTACCACTTGTTTCAATGCAAGGCATATCCTGACCCCAGAGTGGATGGTATGGGGGACACAGCGCCCCCATCTCTGAGGTGAGAACATGCTGTGCATTGACGCAAGTGGTCAGAGTAGACAGTATGGGGGGACACATTGTCTGCCATCTCTGACCATCGGTGGGAGGTGACCTCTTGTTTCGATGACACATCCTGACCCCAGAGTAGACTGTATGGGGGGGTCACATCGTCCTCCATCTCTGACCCTCGGTGGGAGGTGACCACTTGTTTTGAAGCCTAGCCTGACCCCAGAGTAGACAGTATGGAGGGGGTGGGGGTCACATTGTCCATCTCTGGGAGGTGACCCATTGTTTTGAGGCATATCCTGACCCCAGAGTAGACAGTATGGGCGACACATCGTCCTCCATCTCTGACCATCGGTGGGAGGTGACCACTTGTTTCAATGCATGGCATATCCTGACCCCAGAGTGAATGGTATGGGGGACTCAACGCCCCCCCATCTCTGGGGTGAGAACATGCCGTGCATTGACGCAAGTGGTCACAGTAGATGGTATGGAGGGGACACATTGTCCTCCATCTCTGACCCTCGGTGGGAGGTGACCACTTGTTTTGAAGCCTAGCCTGACCCCAGAGTAGCTGGTATGGGGGGGGGGTTACATTGTCCTCCATCTCTGACCCTCGGTGGGAGGTGACCACTTGTTTTGATGACATATCCTGACCCCAGAGTAGACAGTATGGAGGGTGTCACATTGTCCTTCCAACTCTGACCATTGGTGGGAGGTGACCTCTTGTTTCGATGACATATCCTGACCCCAGAGTAGCTGGTATGGGGGGTCACATCGTCCTCCATCTCTGACCCTCGGTGGGAGGTGACCTCTTGTTTCGATGGCATATCCTGACCCCCAGAGTTGCTGGTATGGGGGGTCACATCGTCCTCCATCTCTGACCCTCGGTGGGAGATGACCTCTTGTTTTGATGACACATCCTGACCCCAGAGTAGCTGGTATGAGGGGGTCACATTGTCCTCCATCTCTGACCCTCGGTGAATAGGGTCAGAACAGGTGCGTTGACGTAAGTTGTCAGAGTAGAGAGTATGGTGGACACCACCACCTCCTCCATGTCTTTATTTTGTTGTCACATCTTGCGTTGTTGAATGATCCAACTTTATTACTTGCATACACTAACATTCCTCTTCTCTTCTCTCTCCATTTCCAGGTTTACAGCCGATGTCCGCTCTGTCCTAAGCCGTAATCTTCACCAGCATCGACTGTGGTGACATTGAGCCCACCCCCCCCCGCGATCCCCCGTTCATCACCTCCCTTCCTCCGCCTTATTCCTGCCCCCCCCCCCCCCCCAATCTACAGACAGAGACTGTACACCCGCCCTCCGAGGAAGGAAGATGCTGACCCGTCCTCCGGCCCCCCTTCTCTACCTCTAGGACACTTATCACGGGGGGAGAGTGGTGACCATGAACTCTATGAATTCCCTCCCTCCGCCCCTTTTTTTCAGGGGCTGGCGCGTGCGTGGGGAGACACTGAGTCTGGTTTTTAATTGTAGACTTTCTTGTATAAAGAGAATTATTTCAAACTGTGTTTGCTGATTGTGTGTACATCCCCTATGTGTGTGCGCGCGGGTGGTGGAGGCACCGCAGGCGCTGTGGTCACATGAGGCGGAGCCTCCCACTTCCCCGTACATTGTAGACCCGCCTTCTTCTTATCAATGACTGGTCTGTAAGTCTCAAACAAAATCTAGACTGCAGCTCTGTTCAGCCAGTCCTGTGATCTGCACTGTACAGGCAGCGTTTGGGTAAGTGCGTTGGATGGGTTTATACTGCCACCTACAGGACTGGCCCAATATAACTCTTCATCCCAGCAGGCCTCAGTTTTTTGCTAGTGTCCCAGGAGCTCTGTTGTAACAGTCTATTTCTCGCCTTCATCGGGTAGACGGGGAGGTCTCTAGCTCCCAGATTGTGGTCCTTTTAATCAGAATTCCTGCTCCACTGCTGCTTGGCCTGGTGTTCTCTGCGTCAGCATTTTCTCAGCTTTGCTTCAGAGCGCCGTATCTGGACCCCGCTGGACTGGATGTGCAAGGCTAGCCTGGAATGTGAAGCTCGGGCCGCTGGGCTCTGCATTGATGCTTTCCAGACCTGAGTGTACTCTGTTAGAGGTGAAGAGCCTCCCAGCTCCAGAGCCCCCCATGTGCCTGTGAAGGCTCACTTGGATGGGTATGGCTGGAGCCCCCCTGTGTGCCTGTGAAGGCTCACTTGGGTGGGCATGGCTGGAGCCCCCCTGTGTGCCTGTGAAGGCTCACTTGGATGGGTATGGCTGGAGCCCCCCTGTGTGCCTGTGAAGGCTCACTTGGTTGGGTATTGCTGGAGCCCCCTGTGTGCCTGTGAAGGCTTACTTTGGGTATGGCCGGAGCCCCCCATGTGCCTGTGAAGGCTCACTTCATGGGAGCTCCCGATGTGCCTGTGAAGGCTCACATGGGTGGGTATGGCTGGAGCCCCCCATGTGTTTGTGAAGGCTCACTTCATGGGAGCTCCCGATGTGCCTGTGAAGGCTCACATGGGTGGGTATGGCTGGAGCCCCCCATGTGTTTGTGAAGGCTCACTTCATGGGAGCTCCCGATGTGCCTGTGAAGGCTCACTTGGGTGGGTATGGCTGGAGCCCCCCATGTGCCTATGAAGGCTCACTTGGGTGGGTATGGCCGGAGCCCCCCATGTGCCTGTGAAGGCTCACTTGGGTGGGTATAGCCTGAGCCCCCCATGTGCCTGTGAAGGCTCACTTCGTGAAAGCTCCTGATGTGCCTGTGAAGGCTCACTTGGGTGGGCATGGTTGGAGCCCCTGATGTGCCTGTGAAGGCTCACTTCGTTGGAGCTCCTGATGTGCCTGTGAAGGCTCACTTGGGTGGGCATGGTTGGAGCCCCTGATGTGCCTGTGAAGGCTCACTTCGTTGGAGCTCCTGATGTGCCTGTGAAGGCTCACTTGGGTGGGTATGGTTGGGAGCCCCCCATGTGCCTGTGAAGGCTCACTTGGGTGGGTGTGGTTGGAGCCCCCGATGTGCCTGTTCCGGCTCACTTGGGTGGGTGTGGTTGGAGCCCCCGATGTGCCTGTTCCGGCTCACTTGGGTGGGTATGGCTGGAGCCCCCGATGTGCCTGTGAAGGCTCACTTGGGTGGGCATGGTTGGAGCCCCCGATGTGCCTGTGAAGGCTCACTTGGGTGGGCATGGTTGGAGCCCCTGATGTGCCTGTGAAGGCTCACTTGGGTGGGTATGGTTGGAGCCCCTGATGTGCCTGTGAAGGCTCACTTGGGTGGGTATGGTTGGAGCCCCTGATGTGCCTGTGAAGGCTCACTTGGGTGGGTATGGTTGGAGCCCCTGATGTGCCTGTGAAGGCAGGCAATCTGGAGGGCCCCCTTATTAAAGGCAGGTTCCAATAACACCACTGCCCATAGACTCCCCACCGCCCATGGTTATGAGGAGGAGGCCCTTGGCTCGGATAAGGCTTTGGTACGGATTTTGGGAATCCGTACCAAACTCCCTAGGGAATAAAATGGCAGCCGTTGCAACTTTTTATGTCGCACGGTATTTGCGCAGCAATTTTTCAAACTCGTTTTTTTTTTTTTTTTATTAAATTTAAAAATAAACCAGTAAAGTTGGCCCAATTTGTTTGTATAATGTTAATTTTGATGTTACGCCGAGTAAATTTGTGGAATGGCACCAAACTTTGGTACCTAAAAATCCCCATAGGCGACGCTTTAAAAAATGTTTATTTTTTTTATTTTTTTAAGGGTTACCAGTTTAGAGTTATTGGGCTGGAATTTTTGCTTGCGTTCCAACGCATGCGATGATACTGAGCGTGTGATTTGAACGAAGTTTCCGTATGTGGGTGCGACTTGCAGGTGCTTCTGTGCACATGGGGGCGCATTAAATGATGATTTTTATTTTACTTTCTTTTTTTTTAAATATATATATTTTTTTTGTACTTTTTACTCCTATTAGAATGTAAACATCCCTTGTAATAAGGATAGGGCATGACAGGTCCTCTTAATGGAAAGATGTGGGGGGTCTCCAAGACCCCTCATCTCACCAGGCTGGAAAGATTGAGATAAAAAAAATGAAAATAAAACACAGATCTCTTTAGTTCCAGCTGAGCTTTGGGCTTTGTTTACTTCCGTGGCCCGGACGTGACGTCATAACGCCGCGCCCAGGCCTCCGACGGTCATAGAGATGACTTGGGACAATCTGGTCACCGGAAATCTCTACGATCATCAGGCGGCGCTGGATTCTTTCTCCACGGAGAAGCCCCCCCACCACGCTGCCTGTAAGACCGATCAAGTGGCCGATCGGCCGCTACGTTTGTTATTACGGTACGCAGAATCGCTGGCTGAAAAAGATGGCTGCATCCATCATTCGGATATCTTCACTCAGTCAGGGACGTCATTGGGCTGGAAGCGGTTAAACATTTTGTATTGCCGGCAATTTAAATGTGTTTTTTTTTTTTTTTTCCGTAGAAATGTCAGTTTTGCTGCAGCAGGTTCTATACAGGGTACAGATGCACCACTTTACAGGCAGACTAGAGGGACCCCCCCCAGGCACTATATTTAAAGGATTTTTTTTTGTTTGTGGGGAGATGTGGGGGTCTCCAAGACCCCACATCACTTCAGGCTGGAAAGTTTGAGATATAAAAAAAAACGGAGCTATTTTGTGGCAGCTTGGATCTGGGCTTTGTTTACTTCTGCGGCCTGAACGTTCTATTCATGGATATTTAACCCCTTCCTTACTGGGCACTTAAACCCCCTTCCTGACCAGTGGACTTTTTGCGATTCGGCACTGCGTCGCTTTAACTGACAATTGCGCGGTCGTGCGACGTGGCTCCCAAACAAAATTAACGTCCTTTTTTTCCCCCCACAAATAGAGCTTTCTTTTGGTGGTATTTGATCACCTCTGCGGTTTTTTATTTTTTGCGCTATAAACAAAAATAGAGCGACAATTTTGAAAAAAATGCAATATTTTTTACTTTTTGCTATAATAAATATCCCCAAAAATATATAAAAAAAAATTTTTTTTCCTCAGTTTAGGCCGATACGTATTCTTCTACCTATTTTTCGTAAAAAAAAAAATCGCAATAAGCGTTTATTGATTTGCGCAAAAGTTATAGCATTTACAAAATAGGGGGTATTTTTATGGCATTTTTATTAATATATTTTTTTTTACTACTAATGGTGGCGATCAGCGATTTTTTTTTTTCGGCACTGCGACATTATGGCGGACACTTTGGACACATTTTTGGGACCATTGGCATTTTTATAGCGATCAGTGCTATAAAAATGCATTGGATTACTATAAAAATGCCACTGGCAGGGAAGGGGTTAACACTAGGGGGGCGGGGAAGGGGTTAAGTATGTTCCCTGGGTGTGTTCTTACTGTGGGGGGGGGAGGCCTCACTAGGGGAAACACTGATCCTCTGTTCATACATTGTATGAACCGAAGATCAGCATTTCCCCCGCTGACAGGACCGAGAGCTGTGTGTTTACACACACAGCTCCCGTTCCCCGCTCTGTACCGAGCGATCGCGTGTGCCCGGCGGCGATCGCGCCCGCCGGGCACACGCACGGGAGTCGGGGGCGACTGGGAGAGAGGACGTCATACTACGTGCTCTCGCCCAGCCGAGCCAACTTGTCGACGTATAACGGCGGTGGGCACTCCTATAAACGTTTTTTTTTTTTTTTAACCCTTTTTTGCATTGATGCATGTCCCTTAGGGCAGTACAGACCCCCCCCCATACCCCATTCTTATGGGCAGTACACAGACCCCCCCCCCCCCATACCCCATTCTTATGGGCAGTACACAGACCCCCCCCCCATACCCCATTCTTATGGGCAGTAACTTGCATATAAGACTTTAACCCCTTCCATACCCGGGGGGCCTATTTTGGCACTTCTCTGCTACATGCACAAATCATAATATTTTTGTTAGAAAATTACTCAGAACCCCCAAACACTATATATGTTTTTTTAGCAGACACCCTAGAGCAGTGATGGAGAACCTCGGCACCCCAGATGTTTTGGAACTACATTTCCCATGATGCTCAGGCACTCTTCAGAGTAGCTGAGCATCATGGGAAATGTAGTTCCAAAACATCTGGGGTGCCGAGGTTCGCCATCACTGCCCTAGGGATTAAAATGCCGGCCATTGCAACTTTTTATCTCGCACAGTATTTGCGCAATAATTTTTCAAACGCCTTTTTTTTGAAAAAAACATTTTTTTTTTGTGAATTAAAAAATAACAAAACGGTAAAGTTAGCCCAATTTTTTTTGTATAATGTGAAAGATGAAGTTACGCCGAGTAAATGGATACCTAACATGTCACGCTTTAAAATTGCGCACACTCATGGAATGGCGCCAAACGTCAGTACTTAAAAATCTCCATAGGCGTCGCTTATTTTTTATTTATTTTTTACAAGTTACAAATTTAGAGTTGCAGGGGAGGTGATACCTCACATGTGTGGTTTGAACGGCTTTTACATATGTGGGCGGGACTTGCGTGTGTGTGTGTGTGTGTGTGTGTGTGTGTGTGTGTGTGTGTGTGTGTTCGCTTCTAAACGCGAGCTACTGGGGACAGGGGCGTTTAAATATTTTTTTTTTTATTATTTTATTTTACTCGATTTCTTTTATTTTCAGACTTTTTTTTTTTTTTATCACTTTTATTCCTATTACAAGGAATGTAAACATCCCTTGTACTAGGAATGTTTGTGACAGGTACTCTTTATTGAGAGAGGCGGGGTCAATAAGACCTCCCCCCTCCCCCCACATCTCTCCTCCAGGCTGGAAAGCATGAGATCGTGAAAAAAATTCACCGATCTAATGCTTTCAGCCGCGATTGCGGCTTTGTTTACATTCCGGGCGTGACGTCATAACATCGCACCCGGGCCTCTGACGATCATAGAGATGACTGGTGGTCACCAGTCTACTCTATGGTTTCCATCGGACGCCGGCGGATCGTTTCTCCGGGCCCCCGATGGCAAAGGAGAGCCTGGAGAACCGCCGCTATGATCGTTCTTATGGTGCAGGGATTCGCCGGCTGAAGAGATGGATATCTGAATGATGCCTCTAGCTCCCCCCATCATTCAGATATCCCCACTGAAAGTCCAGGACGTCATATGACCTCCTTGGGCGGGAAGTGGTTAAAAATGGGGACTTATTTTTTTTTTCTAATTCAGGCCCCCTATTCTTAAATGGGGGTTCAGGTGTGGACTTTTGCAATGTGCGAGGGTTCTGGTGTGAACTGAACCGGGGGGGGGGGGGGGGTTGTTCAGGCCAAATCTATTGATGAGTATGGCCTGAGCTTCCGATGTGTCTGAAATGTCATTTTTTGCTGCAGCAGGTTCTATACATGGTGCACCACTTTCCAGGCAGACTAAAGGGACCCCCCCCCCAGGCACTATATTTAAAGGATTTTTTTTTGCTTCACTTTAACCACTTAAGCCCCGGACCTTTCGGCAGCTAAATGCCCAGGCCAGGTTTTGCGATTCGGCACTGCGTCGCTTTAACAGACAATTGCGCGGTCGTGCGACGTGGCTCCCAAACAAAATTGGCGTCCTTTTTTCCCCACAAATAGAAATTTCTTTTGGTGGTATTCGATCACCTCTGCGGTTTTTATTTTTTGCGCTATAAACAAAAATAGAGCGACAATTTTGAAAAAAATACAATATTTTTTTACTTTTTTCTATAATAAATATCCCCCAAAAACATACATAAAACATTTTTTTTTCCTCAGTTTAGTCAGATACGTATTCTTCTACATATTTTTGGTGAAAAAAATTGCAATAAGCGTTTATCGGTTGGTTTGTGCAAAATTTATAGCGTTTACAAAATAGGGGATAGTTTTATTGCATTTTTTTTTTTTTTTTTTTTTTTTTACTACTAATGGCGGCGATCAGCGATTTTTTTCGTGACTGCGACATTATGGCGGACACTTCGGACAATTTTGACACATTTTTGGGACTATTGTTATTTTCACAGCAAAAAATGCATTTAAATTGCATTCTTTATTGTGAAAATGACAGTTGCAGTTTGGGAGTTAAACACAGGGGGCGCTGCAGGAGTTATGTGTTCACCTAGTGTGTGTTTACAACTGTAGGGGGGGGGTGTGGCTGTAGGAATGACGTCATCGATTGTGTCTCCCCTATAAAAGGGATCACACGATTGATGCGCTGCCACAGTGAAGCACGGGGAAGCCGTGTTTACATACGTCTCTCCCCGTTCTTCAGCTCCGGGGAGCGATCGCGACAGAGCGGCTAGAAACGAATAGCCGCGCCGTCATTCCGGATCGCTCCCCGAGGTAAGCCGCACGCAGCGGGGGGGGAGGGTGTCCCGATCGGACCCCCGACCCGCTATAAGGCAGGGACGTACATGTACGCCCATTTGCCTGTACGTGCCATTCTGCGGATGTAAATAGGCGGGCGTTAAGTGGTTAATCTCGTGCATTGTGGGTTCACTTACCTTTTCCTTCGATTTATCTTCGGGCTAGATTCAGAGAGAGTTACGCCGGTGTATCAGTAGATACGCCGTCGTAACTCTAAATCTGCGCCGTCCTAAATTCAAGTGTATTATGATAACCAGATACGCTAATTTAAGTGTAAGTCTCCTACGCTGTCGTATCTTAGGGTGCAATTTTTCCGCTGGCCGCTAGGTGGCGCTTCTGTTGAGTTCGGCGTAGAATATGCAAATGCCTAGATACGTCGATTCACGAACGTACGTGCGCCCGTCGCAGTAAAGATACGCCGCGTAAAGATAAAGCTGCCCCCTAGGTGGCGTAGTCGATAAGTATGGCCGTCGTTCCCGCGTCGAAATTTGAAAATTTTGCGTAAGTCGTCCGTGAATGGGGCTGGGCGTAATTTACGTTCACGTCGAAACCAATGCGTCCGTGCGGCGTACTTTGGAGCAATGCACACTGGGATATGTCCACGGACAGCGCGTGCGCCGTTCGTCAAAAAACGTCAAGTCACCACCCATTTACATAAAACATGCCCCCCCCCATCCGAATTAGGAGCGCTTACGCCGGCCCCATTTACGCTACGCCGCCGTAACTTAGGAGGTAAGTGCTTTGTGAATACAGTACTTGCCTCTCTGATTTACGGCGGCGTAGCGTAAATACATTTTCCGTATAAATGTCAGTTTTGCTGCAGCAGGTTCTATACATGGTACAGATGCGTCACTTTACAGGCAGACTAGAGGGACCCCCACCCCCCAGGCACTATATTTAAAGGAATTTTTTGTTTGTGGGGGTCTCTAAGACCCCACATCACTCCTCCAGGCTGGAAAGTTTGAGATAAAAAAAAACTGAGCTATTTTGTGCCAGCTTGGATCTGGGCTTCGTTTACTTCTGCGGCCTGAACGTGCGTCATAACGTCGTGCTTGGGCCTCCGACGGTCATAGAAATGACTGGTGACGTTCTGGTCACTGGAAATCTCTATGATGATCAGGTGGCGGTTGATTCTTTCTCTGGGTCGCCGAGCGCACGGGGGAAGCACCGGAGGGCGGTGGGAGGCCCCTCATGCTGCCTGTAAGACCGATCAAGTGTCCGAACTGCCGCTATGATTGTTCTTACGAAAATAAAAATTTACCTTTAAAAAAAAAAAAAAAATGATTGTTCTTACGGTACACGGATCGCTGACTGAAAAAGACGCTGCATCCATCATTCAGATATCTTCACTCAAAGTCAATGACGTGATTGGGCTGGAAGTGGGTTAAACATTTTGTATTGCCGGCAATTTAAATGTTTGTATAAATGTCAGTTTTGCTGCAGCAGGTTCTATACATGGTAGAGATGCACCACTTTACAGGCAGACTAAGGGGACCCCCCAGGCACTATATTTAAAGGATTTTTTCATATATATATATATATATATATTTCTCTTCCGTTCATGGACGGACACAGCAGCAATTGACCTTAGGGTTATTATCCTCCCTTTTAGGAGATTGACTGGGCAGAAAACGGCATGTTAAGTGTTAAAACACTCCACACAGTACAGTACCTCCCAGGGGGCGGATCCCCCGGGTACATCCCACTCATTGCTCTGCAGCCTCAGTTTTTTTCTGCCTAGCAAAAGGAGATGACATGACTCTTCTGGGCCCATGTGCTCTGGAGATTTTCTTGCTTTCTTTTTTGTTTTCCTGCATTTTTGGATCCTGAGATCTACAATCAACTGCCGACTGGGTGACAGGCTGGATCCTCGATCCTTGTAGTCCCCCCAAGTTCGGCCATCGAGCGTGTGCTGGCCTTTGGCTATGCGCTGGGCCGTCCACGACAGGCCCCGTTGCTCCAGGGGTGGATTCCTGGGGAGGTCGATCGGGGGTCCGCCCTGCTTTCCTCTCTCCCTGCGTTCTGGGTGGTCGGCCGTGAGGTGGGGGGGGGGCTCCATCCTGTGGCTGGGGGCTGTGTCTGCTATCGGGGGTGCTGTTTTACTGCCATGTGTGCGGGGGGGGGCCCTGCTGTGTGTTTTTTTTACTGCGCATCGCAGGAGGTAAAAGCACTCTGCTCCCACAATCTGGTAAGGGTAGGGAGTCTCGCCGTAGGCAGGGGCCCTCCTTTACAGCCCCCAATCGTTTTTGTCCGCCTGGTGCGGCAGGTAAACGTCCCCAGGGCGCGAAGGCGCCTGCTGAAGGGCAGAAGCGCCCCTGGTTCCGCAAGCCTGCGGAAAAACCTGCTTCCGTATGAAGGTCTGCCCCCGCCCGTCTCTCGGGTGGGTGGTCGACTTCGCGGCTCGGTGGAGGTCTCTTTTTTCCGACCGGTGGGTTTGCGAAGTAGTTTCCTCGGGGTGCAAGATAGAATTTCTCTCTTGTCCACCAAACAGATTTTTTCCTTCCAACCTCCTCCGGGTCGTCAGGAGGCCCTGTTTGGGGCTGTTCAGGATCTGCTGGTCAGGGGGTTGATCGCGCCGGTTCCTTTACTGGAACGGTTTCAGGGGTTTTACTCCAATCTGTTTGTAATCCCCAAGAAGGAAGGGGTCCGTCCAATCCTGGATCTCAAGGCCCTCAACTCTTGTCAAAGTGCAAAGGTTCAGGATGGAGTCGGTTCGCTCTGTAGTGGCGGCACTCCATCAGGGGAATTTCATGGCGTCCTTTGATATCATGGACGCGTACCTGCATATCCCCATATGCGCAAAGCACCAGAGATTTCTGTGCTTTGCGGTCGGAGAGGACCACTTTCAATTTGTGGCCCTCCCTTTCGGCCTGGCTTCGGCGTCAAGGGTTTTCACCAAGGTGCTCGCTCCGATTCTGGCCCTGCTGAGGCAGCGCGGGATTGCTATTGTAGGATACCTGGACGACCTTCTCCTGAGAGCTTCTTCAGGCTCAGAGTTAGAAGAGGACGTGTCTATCACCTGCCAGACCCTCCGGGAATTCGGTTGGCTGCTAAATGTCCAGAAGTCAGTGGTGGTACCGTCTCCGCGTCTGGAATACCTGGGGTTGGTCTTTGATTCCTCGGAGGCGGGAGTTTTCCTTCCCACGGAGAAACTACAGACACTGCAGTCTGCGGTGCAGCGGTTGGCGACCCAGAACTGGTTGTTGCTTCGCTTTTGCATGCGGGTTCTGGGTCTCATGGTGGCCTCCTTCGAGGCGATTCCGTATGCCCAATTCCACACTCAAGTGTTACAGAGAGAAATTCTGTTGCGTTGGGACAAGCTCCCTTCGTCTCTGGATTACCAAGTCCGGGTGAGTCGCCTGGTCAGGTCCTCCCTAGTGTGGTGGCTGACGTCTCCGGTACTTCGGGCCGGGAAGTTATTTCTTGTTGTGCCATTGGACGGTGGTCACGACGGATGCCAGTCTCTCCGGCTGGGGGGGGGGGAGTCTGGGGTGTTCAGTCAGCCCAGGGGCGATGGACTCGGGAAGAATCCCGCCTGCCAATCAATGTCCTGGAGCTCCGGGCGATCAGGCCTCTCCAAGTGGTCTCTGGGTCTGCAGGGCCGCCCGGTCAGGATCCAGTCGGACAACGCCACGGCTGTGGCATATGTCAATCATCAAGGGGGCACACGGAGCTCGGCTGCAGCGGGCGGAAGTCGCTCACATCCTCCGGTGGACCGAAAAGAACGTTCCGGCTGTTTACATTCCGGGCGTACAGAACTGGCAGGCGGACTACCTAAGTCACCAAACGCTAGACCAAGAAGAATGGTCGCTACACCCGGATGTGTTTCACAGTCTGTGTCTGAAATGGGGCGCTCCAGACGTGGATCTTCTGGCGTCCCGACTCAATCGGAAGGTGTCGCGGTTCGTGGCCAGGTCAAGAGACCCGTGGGCGCCCCATGCTGCACACAATCCTACCTCAATCCTGCTGAACCGATTGCCATCCAAGGATTCCACCGATCCCTACAGCTTCCAGGAAGCCTTGTGCCCGTCGGGAGATGGTCAAATACGGCCCACCGATGGAGGAAGCCTCAGGATTCGTCTCGCAGGCCCCACCATGTGAAACTGGGAAAGATGGTGCTGGTCACCATGCTACAGGCTTATGCAGCCAGCCATCCTCCTCCAGGGCTACACCGAGGCAAAAACCAGCAGGGAAGGGTGAGTCACACTGTTCCCCTCCTATCCTGAGAACCAGCAGGGAAGGGTGAGTCACATTCTTCCCCTCCTATTCTGAGCCCAGAAGACCCCTTCCTCATATCACCAGCCAGGGACTCTGACCATGAGAACACTGACATGGATGCTGCTGATGTAGGCCCCACAGAGCCATCCCTGTCTCAGATCATGGCTGCCATCCAGCATAGCCATGCATCCCTGACCACTCAAATGGATTCTATTAAAACTGACTTATCCTTTTTGAAGCAGGATGTCCACAACCTCAGCCATAGAGTGTCTAATGCTGAACAACGCATCAGTACACTAGAGGATGAGACCCGTCCATTGCAGGGCTCTGTCAGGGAGCTGCGCCAGGCCCAGGAACACACTACAGATAGACTCACTGAAATGGAAGACCGTTTACGGAGGAGTAACCTTCGCTTCCTGGGGTTCCCAGAGGGGTCTGAGGGTAGGACCCCAGAAATGTTTATGGAAAGATGGCTGATCTCCACGTTTGGCGCTCCCACCTTCTCGCCACTATTCGCCATTGAAAGGGCACACAGAGTCCCCATGCGCCCCCTTCCTCCTGGGGCCCCACCACGGGCCATGATTATCAAGCTGCTTCATTTCAGGGACAGGGAGGCTGTTCTCAGAGCTGCCAGGGAGAAGGGAAGAGTGTCCTTTAATGGAAGCGGAATAACCATTTTTCCTGATTTCTCAGTAGCCACACAAAAGCAACGGGCCACCTTCATCGCCATTAAACGCAGGCTCCGTGAGCTTCAGCTTCCCTACGGCATGCTGTATCCTGCTCGTCTAAGAATCATCTACCAGGGCAAGGCCTACTTCTTTACTGATCCTAAGGAGGCATCCCACTGGGTGGACACCCTGGGACGTCCGGAACGCAGGAACCAGGACCGAAGGTCGCCCCCACACTGAAAGTGAACATGCTGAGTGTACTTTCCTTGACAACCCTTCTCTCAAATATTTTGGGGTGGTGGGGTACTCCCCTGTGCCATTGTTTGCACACTATGTGTCCAGCCTGGAGGGCTGTGGTCATCCTGTTCCTGCTGATGCATTTGCTATTATTTTCTTTGCCTTTTCTACCCCCATTTTTTGAACACCTTACCTGATGTTTTTTGAATCCTCCATCCTGATTCGGGATCACCTGCTATGTTTGTTCTGTGCGGTTGCGGACAGCAGCCAGCGTCTAAGGACCTCTACCACTTCTCAGGGATTGTTGTTGGGGGGTTTGAGTCATGGCCACCCCGCCTTGCAATTTTGGTTTTGGGAACAAAGCTCTCATATGTTTGGGTTTGGGAGCCGGGAGGGTTAGGGTGGGTTGGGCTGTTCAGGGACTTTTGTTCGGGACTGTTTTTGTGTTTTTTGCACTTTTTCTGAAATGCTGGTACTTGTTGTTGCATGTCTATCTATGGGCCGGACTAGCTGGCCTTGCTACTATGCACCTGATATTATGTATTGCTGGAGCATTGTTATATGTTTCTGACTTACTCCTTAGTGTACGCATCCCTCGTGGTGCGTCGGGCGCCAGTTTCTGGCCACTCCCGGCGTGCGGCGAGGAATGGGTTCCTCCAGCCATACACTACATGCTTTTTCATGTCTAAATTACGTTTTGTGTCGTGGAATGTACGGGGGCTTAATTCAAAAGTGAAAAGATCGTTGATGTTTGAATATTTGGCACGTCATAATCCGCATGTGATCCTACTCCAGGAAACCCACCTCCAGGGCTCTAGAGTAATGGCCCTTAAGCGGGCAAATGGCCCTTATGCTCTCCACTCCACATACTCTACTTATGCCAGGGGCACTTCCGTCCTTATTGCCAAATCTGCACCAGTTAGCATTAAACATGTTAAGCTTGATCCTAATGGTTGCTTTGTGATTGTCGTTATGGAATTCATGGGTAAACCATATACGGTAACTAGCTTATATGCTCCGCCCCCATTCACTAAAGTATTCTTTGAGCGGGTAATGAACTCCATATTGGCGATAGCGGAGGGTCCCTTATTGATAGCGGGTGACTACAATACAGTATTGGATAATTCCATAGATAGGTTGCGTTGCTCTACACTACCTCCCACCCCCTTGGGATCCTTTTTAACTCAATTTGACTTGGTGGAGGTCTGGAGGTGGAAGCATGCGGATGGGAGGGAGTATTCTTGTCATTCTGAGTCTCACGGTACTTTATCCCGTATTGATTTATGTTTGGTCTCGTCAGATCTGTTGAATTCGGTGACTGAGGTCAAGTACCTCCCTAGGGCGGTGTCTGATCATTCCCCTTTGTTGGTGGACCTCGCCCTGGGCACCTCTCCCTCCTCCTATCGAGTGTGGCGGCTAAGCCCGTTATGGTTGGCGGATGAGGTTGTGGTGAACCAGTGTATGACAGAGATGGGTTCTTACTGGGTGACTAACAGGCAGAGCGCCTCAGTTCCGATGGTGTGGGACGCCTTTAAGGCCACCACACGTGGCTCTTTTGCTGCGGCCATTGGTCAGACGCGCAAGGCCTCGCTATCGAGACTGACAGATGCAGAGAGGTCTCTCAGAGAGGCAGAGGCCGCTTATTCAGCGACCCCCTCTCCTGAGACACACGCCGCTTGGAAGCATGGGGCCAGGGAACTGGACCTGGTGCTTTTGGAGCGTACTCAGAAGAAGCTGCTGTATCAGAATCAGCGGATCTTTGAGTTTGGGGATAAAAACAGTCGCCTCCTGGCGTATCTCTCCAGACCGGACTACCAGCCTTGTAGTATACCTAGGATTAAGGATTCCGGGGGAATTGTAGTAGAACAGAATAAGGAGATCATGGAGGCCTTTGTCACATTTTATTCTTCCCTTTATGCTACTAGAGCACATTACACAATTGTGGAATTGGATGACTATCTTTCTGAAATCTCACTGCCTAGGCTTCAGGCCCAACAGGCGACACTCCTTGACGCTCCTCTGACGGCTGAGGAAATTGGGGAGGCTATCCAATCCTTTGCCAGAAACAAAACACCGGGATTGGATGGTTTCCCCATCGAGTGGTATATGCAGTACAGGGATCTGCTTGTGCCTCATCTGGGCAGGGTGTATGATTTTGCTATCAGGACGGGGCAGCTGCCGCCTTCTATGTCAGAGGCACTAATTGTCCTTATTCCTAAGCCACACAAGGATCACCTCCTCTGTGAATCTTACAGGCCGATCTCACTCATTAATTCGGATGTAAAAATTCTAGCAAAGGTACTTGCCCGGCGACTGAACACGGTCATTACTACCATTATTGGTGCAGACCAAACCGGGTTCATCCCGGGGCGATCGACCTCCATCAACCTACGTAGATTATTCACTAATCTGCAGGCAACCCATGAAGAGATGGGCTCTAGGGCCGTTCTGTCCTTAGATGCACATAAGGCATTTGACTCGGTCGAATGGCCTTACCTGCTGGAGGTCCTGGCGAAGTTTGGATTCGGCAATACCTTTATCAGGTGGGTGCAACTACTGTACTCGAAGCCCACTGCTAGACTAAGAGTGAACGCAGCCATATCTGATCCCTTTCCAATAAAGAGAGGCACCAGACAGGGGTGCCCTCTGTCGCCGCTGCTCTTTGCGCTGGCAATAGAGCCTCTGGCGGCGATGGTGAGGTCCTGTGGGGCAGTCGCGGGGCTGACGATCGGGGGTCTAGAGGAGAAGGTATCTCTCTACGCTGATGACATGTTAATATACTTGTCGGACCCCCAGTCATCCCTCCCGGCCCTGCTGGATCTCATTGGGAGGTTTGGCCGCTTTTCGGGATTCCAGGTTAATTGGGACAAGTCCATTCTGTTTATGATGGACCAGGCGACGTCGGTCCGGCTACCACCATCTTGTCCACTACAGATAGTCAGCTCCTTCCGGTACTTGGGAGTCATAATACAACATCCCATGGCCTCCTATGTCAAGACTAATTTAGACCCCCTCATAGGGCGCATGAAAACTACTTTCAAAACCTGGGCTAATCTTCCATTAACATTACTGGGTAGAATTAATATTTTTAAGATGATTTTCTTGCCACGATTTCTGTATGTTTTGGGTAATTCGCCAGTGTATGTCACTAAAAATAAATTCAAAGAGATAGATTCCATCCTCACCTCCTTTTTGTGGGGAGGGGGGGCGGTCAGGATTGCCAAGGACACCCTTCAGTTACCAGTACTGGAGGGCGGATTGGCCCTCCCCTGCCTTCAAATGTATTATATTGCCTCTCAATTGGCCCACGTACACTGGTGGTTTTACCCCGAAGCCAACAATGCAGCCACTGCATTGGAGGCAGCCATCCTCACCTCCTATGAATCCCTGCAAAATTTGATTCATCGTATGTCCCTTGGGGGGCGGGAGGGAACGTGTATTATAGCTATGACTCTACGGATTATTAAACTCACTAAATTGAAAGTCCTCTCCAGCAGTAATACATACTCACCGAACACTCCGCTGTGGGGGAATCCGAACCTTCCGGAATTTTTCCGTAGATCGGATGGGGGATACTGGTCGAAAAGGGGGGTAAAAACTATTTTACATCTGTTCTCAGGCAATGTGTTTCGTACTTTTGAGGAATTTCGTAGAGACTATAATCTGCCACGCACGGCTTACTTCCTTTACCTACAGATACGCCACACTGCAGCAACGCAGTTTGGCCTTCGTAACATAGTCGTCCAGCTCTCTCGGCTGGAGCGACTTCTAACTGACCCCTCGCACACCAAGTTAGTCTCCACATATTATGGGTCTCTCCTGCACACTACGACTCAAAGGCTGAGCAAAGCGGCTGCTAGCTGGAGAGCCGACATCCCTGAACTGACGGAGGAGATCTGGCAGGAGGTATTGCCCCTCCAGGTCCCTTCTGTCATTTCGTCCCGGGACAAGGTAATACAGACCAAACTGTTATATAGATCCTACTTCACACCATGCTTACTGTTCAAACTCAGCAGAATCCCCTCAGCGCTATGCTCCCGATGCGGCGCGGCTGATGGCACGTTCTTTCATATGATGTGGGAGTGTGCTCCGATTAGAAAGTTCTGGTCGGAGGTCACGGCCTTCATTAGCTCGCTGACTGAGATACCCAATATATGTAATCCTCTGAGGTGTTTACTGGGCCACATTGATGACGAGACTATATCTAAGAATATGCAAACCTTCCTGCGGATAGTACTGTTCTATGCTAAGAAGTCTATAACCTTCCACTGGAAGTCTCCATCCTTACCTACCATTACCTTCTGGCTCACCACCATCAATCGTGCTATACCGCTGTATAAGATGACATATGAGGCCAGAGGGTGTCCATTCTTCAAGGTCTGGGGCTCTTGGGTTGATTCCGAGAGCACCATACCTCCTGCTCCTTGAACTTTGACTGATACCTCTGCCCGTTGTACCATACCTCCTGCTCCTTGAACTTTGACTGATACCTCTGCCCGTTGTACCATACCTCCTGCTCCTTGAACTTTGACTGATACCTCTGCCCGTTGTACCATACCTCCTGCTCCTTGAACTTTGACTGATACCTCTGCCCGTTGAATAGATCTAAGTGAGTAAATTAACGATTCTGTTGTTTTTCTCCCACCTTTCTCTGTGCGTTTTTATGGAGATGCTCAATGTGTACCAGCTACCAAAGTTTTGTAAAATGATGTACCGGGCGATGTTCGCCTAGGATGTGTGTTTGTTGTATTGTCTGTTTTGTATGTACAAAAATTTCAAAATAAAAATTTACCTTTAAAAAAAAAAAAAGAGACCCGTGGGCGGACGCGTTTGTGGCACCGGGGGGGTCACTATCGCCTAATTTACGCCTTCCCTCCTCTGAAGCTTCTTCCTCGTCTGCTGCGCAGAGTGGATACCAACAATCCTGATCGCTCCGGATTGGCCGCGCCGTCCCTGGTACACAGATCTGGTGCGTCTGGTGTCAGACGTTCCTTGGCGCCTGCCACTGCTAGAGGATCTTCTGTCGCAGGGTCCGATCTTCCACCCTGCTTTACAGTCATTGGCTTTAATGGCGTGGCTGTTGAGAGCCAGGTACTGAAGGACCGAGGTCTGTCAGGCTCGGTGATCTCTACCATGTTACGGGCACGAAAGTCTACTTCACGGAAGATTTACCATCGTACGTGGAAGGCCTACATCTCTATGTGTGAGGAGATGAAGTGGCACCCCCGTACATACGTGATGTCCCGGATTCTGATGTTCCTACAGCGTGGAGTGGATCAGGCTCTCGCCTTAAGTACGATTAAGGGGCAGATTTCGGCCTTGGCTGTTTACTTTCAGCGACCTTTGGCGGCGCACTCTCTGGTGCATACGTTTGTGCAGGGGGTCCAGCATGTGGCCCCTCCTGTGCGTCCCCCACTGCCCCCATGGGACTTGAATTTAGTCCTCTCGGTGCTTTAAGAGTCTCCGTTTGAGGACATTTGGAAAATTCCTTTGTTGACTCTTTCCCAGAAGGTGGTTTTTCTGGTGGCAATTACATCGGTCAGACGGGTATCTGAATTAGCGGCCTTGTCTTGCAAGGCTCCCTACTTGGTCATCCATGAGGATAAGGTGGTGCCGCGGCCACATCCGATGTTCCTTTCTAAGGTCGTTTCGGCTTTTCACATTAATGAGGACATTGTTCTTCCATCCTTATGTCCTCGGCCGGCGAATCTAAAAGAGTCCGCGTTGCATTTCTTGGATGTGGATGGAATGGGATTGTCTGTACAGACGTGTAGGGTGCTCTGGTGACGGGATTGTCTCGTATGGGATTGTCTATACCAGGGGTCTGCAACCTTTAAGACATAAAGAGCCACTTGGACCCGTTTCCGAAGGAAAAATAAAACTGGAAGCCGCAAAACCATTGCGACATTTAAAACAAATATAACACTGCATATATTGTTTCTTACCTTAATGCTATATACAGGATCGTGCACTCCAACCAAAAAAAAAAAGAATGCAATTGAACAGCACATTACACAGCCAATAACAATGCCCGCAATGTGCCATAAAAAACTAATTACTGCCCCAAAATGCCCTAGAAAATTAATCAGGGCCCCAGTGTACCATAAATCATAATCAGTGCCTGATGTAAATAATAATTAATAATGAGGGCCCAATTTCATCCTCGTCATTATAAAAATAACTTGCTGTTCCAGACACTTCCAAACACATGCCGGTCCTCACCTGCTCTGCTCTTACTGCTGTCTGTGTCGTCTTGTCTCTCTCTCTTATTGCACTGGGGCCACGGTCGGTGCTGATGAGCTCAGCTGAGTCTTTTGATCCGGAGCGGAGCCTCCGCGGGGGAGATGTCGGCAGCTGAGCTGAGAGCTCTCGTTGTGACAGGCGGGCGGGAGACTCCAGGCGCGTGCATGCGCCAGTGCCACCCAGGCCGCGAGCACAGACAGGCCAGCTCTGTGGCCAGTCACATGACGCGCCATGACCGAATCACAGGCCAGCTCAGGCCTGTGGCCACATGACCCCCCCCCCCCTGACCCCCCCGCACGTGCAGATGTAATTGCGGTAACGCCGCCCAAGTAATGGGAACGGCGTTACCGCGAGGGTAAAAGTAATCAGGTAGATTACTCGTTACCCTCAAAAGGTGCCCCGGAGCCGCGGCAAAGGTTCAAAAGAGCCGCATGAGGCTCCGGAACCGCGGGTTGCAGACACCTGGTCTATACAGATGTGTAGGGTGCTCGGGAGATGGGATTGTCTGGAGATGGCATTGTCTCGTATGGGATTGTCTGTACAGGGTGCTGTGGCGATGGGATTGTCTTGTATGGGATTGTCTTAGACGTGTAGGGTGCTCTGGAGATGGGATTGTCTGTACAGACGTGTAGGGTGCTCTGGTGATGGGATTGTCTTGTATGGGATTGTCTTAGACGTGTAGGGTGCTCTGGTGATGGGATTGTCTTGTATGGGATTGTCTTAGACGTGTAGGGTGCTCTGGAGATGGGATTGTCTGTACAGACGTGTAGGGTGCTCTGGTGATGGGATTGTCTTGTATGGGATTGTCTTAGACGTGTAGGGTGCTCTGGAGATGGGATTGTCTGTACAGACGTGTAGGGTGCTCTGGTGATGGGATTGTCTTGTATGGGATTGTCTGTACAGGGTGCTGTGGCGATGGGATTGTCTTGTATGGGATTGTCTTAGACGTGTAGGGTGCTCTGGAGATGGGATTGTCTGTACAGACGTGTAGGGTGCTCTGGTGATGGGATTGTCTTGTATGGGATTGTCTTAGACGTGTAGGGTGCTCTGGTGATGGGATTGTCTTGTATGGGATTGTCTTAGACGTGTAGGGTGCTCTGGAGATGGGATTGTCTGTACAGACGTGTAGGGTGCTCTGGTGATGGGATTGTCTTGTATGGGATTGTCTTAGACGTGTAGGGTGCTCTGGAGATGGGATTGTCTGTACAGACGTGTAGGGTGCTCTGGTGATGGGATTGTCTTGTATGGGATTGTCTTAGACGTGTAGGGTGCTCTGGAGATGGGATTGTCTGTACAGACGTGTAGGGTGCTCTGGTGATGGGATTGTCTCGTATGGGATTGTCTGTACAGGGTGCTGTGGCGATGGGATTGTCTTGTATGGGATTGTCTTAGACGTGTAGGGTGCTCTGGAGATGGGATTGTCTGTACAGACGTGTAGGGTGCTCTGGTGATGGGATTGTCTTGTATGGGATTGTCTTAGACGTGTAGGGTGCTCTGGAGATGGGATTGTCTGTACAGACCTGTAGGGTGCTCTGGCGATAGGATGCCGGTGAGACATCTAAGAAACTTCTGGCTCACTTGGCCTTCAAGCGGTGGCATTTCTTTGGATTTTCTATTTTTCTAGTTGTTGACATCACCACAGGTGGTTTTCAGCCTCCAGTGTGAGAGGAGTTGGGGAAACCCCTTTCCTTTTATCTAGAATTACTTGTAGTCCTTGGAGAGCGTAACTTCCACTCAGGCCATGAAGCCCGGAAGCCAGAGGTCAGCGAACCTTTTTCGATCAGCCTTCGTCATGAAGGTTGTTGAGGAAATTTTGTTATATGGACATTTTATTCTAGGATGTGTGTTTTTATAGATTGTTTCCCGTCTCCCTGTGTCTGATTTAATCGAGGAGCGTCTTTAGCAGAGCTCACTTGGGTTGAATCGGGACCAGCGTCTAAACCGTTCGCTATGAAAACCTTCTCATGGGATTGGAGACGTGTTCTCCGTGTGTGGGGGGGACGTTTGTTAGTTTGTCAGTGCGCTGGGCTTCTTGCCTTCCAATGTCTCTGCACATTAGAGAAGCAAAGTCCCCATAAGGAGGGAAACCTGTTATACGGTTGCCAGAAAAAGTATGTGAACCCCTTGGATGTAATAACTGGTTGAACCTCCTTTGGCAGCAATAACTTCACCCAAACGTTTCCTGTAGTTGCAGATCAGACGGGCACAACGGTCAGGAGTCACTCTTCACCATTCCTCTTTACACAACTGTTTCCGTTCAGCAATATTCTTGGGATGTCCGGTGTGAATCGCTTTCTTGAGGTCAGGCCACAGCATCTCAATGGGGTTGAGGTCAGGACTCTGACTGGGCCACTCCAGAAGGCGTATTTTCTTCTGTTGTTGATTTACTTCTATGCTTTGGGTCGTTCCACTGTGCAGTTAGTTTTGCACAGAGTGGCCCCAATCCTCCTCTTCTGGAGTCCCACGGTGGCTCCTCCCTGCAACAGCTATCCCCCCCTCTGGGAAGTTCTCTCCCGAGCAAGCTCCCGAGTCCTGCATTAGGCGTCCATAGCCACCGAGTGGATGACTCGGTCCTGCCCCCTGCGTCATTGGATTTGATTGACAGCAGCATGAGCCAATGGCTGCACTGCTATCAATCTATCCCATGAAGAGCTGAGAAGCCTGGGCAGGATCGAGCGTGTTCGCCATAGACTGCAATGTAATCCCTCAGAAGTCACACCTGAATGTTATACACGCTACAGTTGTCCATTATCATTGGTTAAAGTCCCATGAAAGTCGCACAACTATGGAGCCTTAGAAGGCCCTGCTCAGGCAGAGACAATGTGATTGGCTCCCCGATCCCTTTTATTAGGTAGGGTGTGTCCCCTGTAATGTCTCCCCGAAGGCTCCGATTAGTTCTGAATCCTCTGGTATCGCTCCACTTCCTTTCATGTTTAGTGATCGGCTCCCGGGGGTTCTCTCTGGCTTGGAACGCATGGGATGTGAATGTGGGTGTTGTCCTGAGGAGGAGCCATTGAGGATCAGGAATCTTCTGTCCATGAACCCGCCCAGGAGGAATCTCAGACACACAAGGTTATGGTGGGCTTCTTATCTTCTACTGGTGTGGAGCACCCACCGTCTTCAGAGGCGGCTCTAGGCTTTGTGAGGCCTTAGGTGAAACTTACACATGAGCGGAGAGGAGGGGAGTCGGAATGAATGGGAGTGGGGAGCTGGGGGGGTGGAGCCAGTGAGCACAAGGAGGGATCAGTGAGCAGGGGGTGGAGCCAGTGAGCACAAGGAGGAGGGGCCGGAGAACAGGGGGTGGAGCCAATGAGCACCAGGAGGGGCCAGAGAGCAGGGGGTGGAGCCAATGAGCACCAGGAGGGGCCAGTGAGCAGGGGTGGAGCCAGTGAGCACAAGGAGGGGGTGGAGAGCACAAGAAGGGGCCAGAGAGTAGGGGGTGGAGCCAGTGAGCACAAGGAGGGGCCATAGAGCAGACGGTCGAGCCAGTGAGCACAAGGAGGGGCCGGAGAGCAGGGAGTGGAGCCAGTGAGCACAAGGAGGGGCCGGAGAGCAGGGGGTGGAGCCAGTGAGCACAAGGAGGGGTCGGAGAGCAGGGAGTGGAGCCAGTGAGCACAAGGAGGGGCCGGAGAGCAGGGGGTGGAGCCAGTGAGCACAAGGAGGGGCCGGAGAGCAGGGGGTGGAGCCAGTGAGCACAAGGAGGGGCCGGAGAGCAGGGAGTGGAGCCAGTGAGCACAAGGAGGGGCCGGAGAGCAGGGGGTGGAGCCAGTGAGCACAAGGAGGGGTCGGAGAGCAGGGAGTGGAGCCAGTGAGCACAAGGAGGGGCCGGAGAGCAGGGGGTGGAGCCAGTGAGCACAAGGAGGGGTCGGAGAGCAGGGGGTGGAGCCAGTGAGCACAAGGAGGGGCCGGAGAGCAGGGAGTGGAGCCAGTGAGCACAAGGAGGGGCCGGAGAGCAGGGGGTGGAGCCAGTGAGCACAAGGAGGGGCCAGAGAGCAGGGGGTGGAGCCAGTGAGCGCAAGGAGGGGCCGGAGAGCAGAGGGTGGAGCCAGTGAGCACAAGGAGGGGCCGGAGAGCAGGGAGTGGAGCCAGTGAGCACAAGGAGGGGCCGGAGAGCAGGGGGTGGAGCCAGTGAGCACAAGGAGGGGCCGGAGAGCAGGGGGTGGAGCCAGTGAGCACAAGGAGGGGCCGGAGAGCAGGGGGTGGAGCCAGTGAGCGCAAGGAGGGGCCGGAGAGCAGAGGGTGGAGCCAGTGAGCACAAGGAGGGGCCGGAGAGCAGGGAGTGGAGCCAGTGAGCACAAGGAGGGGCCGGAGAGCAGGGGGTGGAGCCAGTGAGCACAAGGAGGGGCCGGAGAGCAGACGGTGGAGCCAGTGAGCACAAGGAGGGGCCAGAGAGCAGGGGGTGGAGCCAGTGAGCACAAGGAGGGGCCGGAGAGCAGACGGTGGAGCCAGTGAGCACAAGGAGGGGCCAGAGAGCAGACGGTGGAGCCAGTGAGCACAAGGAGGGGCCAGAGAGCAGGGGGTGGAGCCAGTGAGCACAAGGAGGGGCCAGAGAGCAGGAGGTGGAGCCATTGAGCACAAGGAGGGGCCAGAGAGCAGGGGGTGGAGCCATTGAGCACAAGGAGGGGCCAGAGAGCAGGGGGTGGAGGCAGTGAGCACACGGAGGGGCCGGAGAGCAGGGGGTGGAGCCAATGAGCACCAGGAGGGGCCAGAGAGCAGGGGGTGGGCCAGGCAGCATCCAGAGATTGAGGCGGAGCTCCTTCATCTTCAGTCAGGGGGAAGCAGAGAGGTCGGGTGAACGGCACAGGCTGAAGGAGCGGCCCAGTTGCGGGTCCCGCATGGACATGCCGCACGCACACGCCTTGTAGAGATGGCACATGGAGTCAGGGCCTGTCATCCGGCCGCTGCCGCCAACTATTGGCCTCTACTGTCCCGCTCCCCCCGGGAGGAGGCCGCTATTTCTCGGGCAGTACCCGATTTGTCAGTCAGCCCCTGGGCCACAGATTCCCAGCAAGGGTAGGCAGAGCCGCCGGCGTCCACATCAGTGATTGAGCACAGGTAAATAGGGGCCCTGTGAGTGCGAGGCCTTAGGCGACTTCCTTAGTGGAAGGAATCTAAGCCACAGTCTGGGAAGGCTCATCCCAGAGAAATCCTTTAACCATTCCGGCTCCCTCCTTGTCCAACCCACCAGGGGCTAAAAGCCTAAAAGCTTCAGTTTTCCTCCATTTTTTCTCACCTCCAACCGTCTTGTGTCCCCGTCTTCCCCACAAGATGTCAGGACCTCAGTTTATGTGGCAGATGGTTTCAGTCAGAAAACGCCACGGCAGTAGTGCCCATCAACCACTAGGGAGAAACCAGAGGTCTCCGAGAAGCAAGAAAGAGGATCCTGTCCTTGGCAGAACTTCCCATCCCAGCCTTGTGTGCTGTTTATATCCCAGAGCTGGGCCCACAGGGACGTGACCTCAGACCAGAACACGAGGACGTGACCTCAGACCAGAACACGGGGAGGTGACCTCAGACCAGAACACAGGGACGTGACCTCAAACCAGAACACAGGGACGTGACCTCAGACCAGAACACGGGGACGTGACCTCAGACCAGAACACGGGGACGTGACCTCAGACCAGAAGACGGGGACGTGACCTCAGACCAGAACACGGGGACGTGACCTCAGACCAGAACACGGGGAGGTGACCTCAGACCAGAACACAGGGACGTGACCTCAGACCAGAACACGGGGACGTGACCTCAGACCAGAACACGGGGACATGACCTCAGACCAGAACACAGGGACGTGACCTCAGACCAGAACACGGGGACGTGACCTCAGACCAGAACACAGGGAGGTGACCTCAGACCAGAACACGGGGACGTGACCTCAGACCGGAACACGGGGACGTGACCTCAGACCAGAACACGGGGACGTGACCTCAAACCAGAACACAGGGAGGTGACCTCAGACCGGAACACAGGGACGTGACCTCAGACCAGAACACGGGGACGTGACCTCAGACCAGAACACGGGGACGTGACCTCAAACCAGAACACAGGGAGGTGACCTCAGACCGGAACACAGGGACGTGACCCCAGACCAGAACACGGGGACGTGACCTCAGACCAGAACACGGGGAGGTGACCTCAGACCGGAACACGGGGAGGTGACCTCAGACCAGAACACGGGGACGTGACCTCAGACCAGAACACGGGGACGTGACCTCAGACCGGAACACGGGGACGTGACCTCAGACCAGAACACGGGGACGTGACCTCAGACCGGAACACGGGGACATGTAGTTCCTCTCTCCTCCTGTGGGGAGGGTGTAGTTCCTCTCTCCTCCTGTGGGGGGCGGTGTAGTTCCTCTCTCCTACAAGGGTAGTGTAGTTCCTCTGTCCTCCTGTGGGGGGGTTGTAGTTACTCTCTCCTCCTATGGGGGGTGTAGTTCCTCTATTTTCCTATATGGGGGGGGGTGTAGTTTCTCCTCTATGGGGGGTGTAGTTTCTCCTCTATGGGGGGTGTAGTTCCTCCTCTATGGGGGGTGTAGTTCCTCCTCTATGGGGGGGAGTGTAGTTCCTCTCCTGTGGGGGGTGTAGTTCCTCTCCTATGAGGGGTGTAGTTCCTCTCCTGTGGGGGTGTAGTTCCTCCTCTATGGGGGGGTGTAGTTCCTCCTCTATGGGGGGTGTAGTTCCTCTCCTATGGGGGGGTGTAGTTCCTCTCCTGTGGGGGGGGGTGTAGTTCCTCCTCTATGGGGGGTGTAGTTCCTCCTCTATGAGGGGTGTAGTTCCTCTCCTGTGGGGGGGGGG